>NC_052511.1:17156235-17456235 GCF_014356525.2 Nilaparvata lugens | reverse complement strand
CCCCTGCTTCCTTGAAGAGGTCCCAGATGAAGGGCCAACCCTGTGTGTCAAATAACGTATATCCCTCAATTTTTTGACAGGATTGGGAAAGTTTACTTCCAAATAACGTTTCTCTTTACTTTTTTACAGGATTGAAAGTTTAATTCAGGCTAGGAGAAATGAAGGATAAACACCTGGATTTTATCAACAGTTCGGATTATTTCACAACAGGTTTAGGTGCAGTGCAGGTTTCAGGAGTGATGAGTGGAGGAACAACATATTATGGAAGTTGAGAATGAAGAAGGAGAGAGAAACAAGGAGGGTGAAACACAACAGATGAAGTCAAAAGTAAATGGAAGACCAATGAGCAAATCTATTAGAAAAAATAATTTGGAAGGAGGTATTTAATATAATGTCGGAAAATTGAGCAGAAGAATTGGAATAGTCAATATTGGAGTCATGCATATTTGTTGACATTTCACTGAAGTTTGTTAGCTATCTATGTAAGTTCTTCAGTTCATATCTCGATATTTTCGTATCTATATTAAATAACTGAGGGCAGATTTGATTAGGCATATAATAGAATAAAAATGATGAAAAAATATAATATCATATTTATTATAATTCATAAAGTTATCCAGTTCATCTTGCTATTTTTTCATCCTTATTGAATAACTAAGAACAGATTCGGTTGTAATAGAGTTGATGATGCAAAAAAATAAATACCGTATTTTATCTAAAATATTCTATTTTAATTCTCATATCCATACTAGGATTTTCCCTTTCTAATACTCCCAAAAGTAGGTATTGCTGAAGATTTTGAATCTTCATTATTCTAAAATCAAAATATTCTCATAATATTGTATTAATTTTCTCAATTTTAAAACTCTTTGAACATCACGCTAATGTCACTTCCAACCACTCCCAACGACTTGCTTGAGAAAATTAAAAAATGTTCGAGAAAAATTAATTTATCTTTGTAAATAAACTATTATTGTGTAATTATTTTTGAAAGTTTGTTTTACACTCTGTCATTTGTGATTTTCCTCTCAACCTTGATTAAAGATTCTTGAATTCACTCTGAATCTTATTTCTCTATATCTGATATTATTATCAATAGAATAAAATTGTATTCTATACTATAAATCTGAATATTGTAGAATATAGAGTAGTGCAATAATTGTTATCAGTAATATTCTCTACCCTATACTATTAAACGAGAAATTTCTGTTTATATGTTTTTATATCTGTATGTGACCGGATCTCGAAAACGGCTCTAACGATTCTAACGAAATTTGGAACAAAGTAGGTTTATTATATGAAAATTTGATTGCACTAGGTCTCACCCTGGGATAACTCGCTGAAGGACATTAAAAGGATGAATACGTCCTTGGAAAAACAGCTGGAAATTTTGTCGTTTGTCGATACCATAATGGAATTAAGTGAACAAGTGCAAGTGTGGGATCATTCACGAAAAGAAAAATATTCAGCAAGGAAAACTTATTTTTGTTTATTCATCTTTTTTAGAAAACATGTTTACTTCAGAAAGTCCAAAATATTATATCATTCTAAATCGAATTCACAGTATTTCTATTTGTATTGAATCAGTATTTCACTGTATTGATGATGTGTTTGTTTTTTGAAGTGTGAATAAATTGTTATTTTGATGAGTGATAATAGCTTAACCTGGATTTTGATTTGGACTGTAGTATAAATTTCAAAAGGGACAGTTTTGGGCATAAGCCTGTTGTGCTTCCTCATATAACTGTAGAAATAATTGTACGACTGAGAAAATGAATAAATAAATATAAACTATAAATTGAATCCCTCGTTACATATTATTTTCTATGCTTTTACACTCCAGAGTGAAGCTCGGTCCCCCGATATTATTATATTAGATAAGCTGAATTAATATTGAATTGAGCTGATAGTCATAATATTCACTGTATTGAAATGTAAAAATTTTCAATATCTGGATAATGGAGTGTGCTTTTCAAATCGATAGTGTGGAGTGTGCACAGTAAATTATTTTAAAATTAGGTAAAAAATTATGATATTTCGGCAGTAGTTCTACCTTGAAATTATCGAAATGCGATGGTGGCGCCGGGTAGCCGGTGAGCATAGGAATTACATTCGGAAATGTATTTTCTCCAACCTTGTTGAACCCGAGCAGTACATTTCCTCCGACAGTCTCAGTGATGAACTTATAGGAAATTGAAAGTTGTCGCATAAAATTCAGTCTTGACATGGAATCTAATCCAATCACAGCGACTCCCAGTTCTTTGTCATTCTGAAATTAGAAACATCACATGAACTGTTGAAAGCATGTGTCATCAACATCTTTATTTATTTATTCGTGGACAGAATCACAAATTATATAAATATGATTAGGAAGGAACAGCAGGCTTGGCCCAAATCTATTCCATTCCCAAATTTTGATAAATTAATAAAATGTCCAAAAAATAGGTTATGTTTCTACTGTAAAACGTTCAAGTTCAATTTTCGTCCAAAAATATATATAAGCTAAACATTTTGAATTTAGAGAAATTAAAACACCAAATATTTAAATATAACACTTAATTATTACTTCATATTGAATCAATCAAATTATTTTATAAAATTTTGAGCTCAAAATTTAGGGTATAGTCTTTGAATAAGTAAATAAAGTAAATGCATTTATCCACTGATATGACATTTTAACGTTGGAGATAGAGTTATAGAAGGTTGATAGCGAGCTGAAATCTTATACCTAACCGTTCTGTTCATACCCCAAGTGCCGGTCGCACAAAAGCCTGTTGAAATTTAACCGGGGTTAAATGCCACTAGAACCAATCAGGAAGGTCTTCTTTTCAAAAAAGCTCTCTGATTGGTACTCATGGCATTCAATCTTGATTCAAATTCAACGGGCTTTTGTGCAACCGGGCAACAGACTTTCAAGTAGAATTACATAATGATGTAGGCCTACTATAGTATTATTACATCAAATTTAAATGTCCATATGTATTTGATACTCTATCTCGGTTATAACCCGGAATAAAACACGTTACCTATTAATGCGATCATGTCTACATGTGATTGTAGATTAGGGTTAAACGTAAATTGTGCATATGACATTGAGGACGGACCATAATTCACCATCTATGTTCAACGCTAAACCACGTTTACTTGTAGAAATGGTTGCATTCATAATAATGGGTTTCATTCCAGATTTAAATTAACAGCTGAGAGATTACTCCGTTTGAAATGAGATGGTACATATGAGTCTAAGTAGAATAGTCTCTCAACCAACATTCCAAGACATAGGCAAGACAATTCGGACCAAGCCATCCAGGCTTTTCTGCACTAGTGGTGGACGAGCCGGCAGGGCAGAAAGCTCTCCGATTGGTTGATTATCAGCTGATTGTGTTGGAATTCGGGAGTCAGCTGATCGTCACCTGTCATCTGCGCTTCCTCTCCATATACCACGTTAAAGTCGTCGTCTGGGGCGCGAGTGATCGCCTGGTAGACGCATTGCAAACTGGATGCATTGACATCGTATCCGGCCTCCACGAGGGCTGTCCTGTTGTACAACAGGTGACCTCGCTTGTCAACCAGTGTCAGCACAAGGGTGCGAGAGAAACATCTGCAAAAACATCAGTTATAACACTAAATTATTTGGGTACGCGACTAGTTGCCACCCTGACTACTTGACACCCCAACTACTTGTCCCCTTATAAAACCGGTTTTTAGGGTACAAGTAGACGTGAGCCATACCAGTCTACTTGTCTCCTTTCTGAGGAGGTGACAACTAGTCGGGGGGACACCCTGTCGCGAGGGTGTGAGGTGTCAAGTTGTCGTTTACGGTCATGACTAGTTGGCACCTCCGGTCCAGTAGGTGTCAAGTAGTCGGGGTGACAATTTGACGGCAATGGTATATTTTCACGAGGGTACAAGTAGTCGCCTATGGCCAAAATGACCAGGTGTCAAGTAGTCGGGGTGACAACTAGACGGCTACCCAATTATTTGTATTGTCCAAAAGCAGAAAAAATAATTAATTTATAACACACTATAAACCAAGGTACATAGAATACCAATGTATTCTAGGTAGGCCTACATTGCTATAAACTGCAAGGCTGTGCAAAGGCTCAAAAATAAACTTTCTACTTGTGAAATTTTTCAAAGTTTCTCGATTTGTATATCATCAAGCTATAAAAATGAAAAAGTTTTCTCAGGAAAACATTTTTTCCGATCATTACTTTTTGAGATATGAGTGCCTAAAGTTTAAATATAGTTGGGACAGAACATTTCAATTTCGGTAAGAGATAAATCCATAAGAATTAGAGGATAAACTTTTCATGGTATTGTTAATTGAATAAAACAAACATTATTTTTTGAAACTATCAATTTTTGAGAAAGTTATTTAATTTTCCAAAAATAACTTTTAGTTGAGTTACTTTTGGTAATTTAAATAACTTTCTCAAAAATTGATATTTTCAAAAAAAATGTTTTATTCAATCAACAATACCATGAAGTATAAATACCATTCATCCTCTGAATCTCATAGATTTATCTCTTACCGAATTTGAAAAGTTCTGTCCCAAAGATATAAACTTTAGGCGCTCATATCTCAAAAAGTAATATCGGAAAAAAATGTTTTCCTGAGAAAACTTTTTCATTTTGATAGCTTGATGATATACAAATCGAAAAACTTTGAAAAATATCACCAGTACAAAAGCCTGTTAAATTTTAATCACGTTTAAATGTCACTAGAACCAATCAACAATACCACCACATCTATAATCAATTTGATATTATGATATTCCACTGTTTTACTTCTGAGTGTGATCAAGTTTGTGACGTCCATAGAAAAAAAATTCATCATGATGTGTAAAATGGATTGAAATTGCAATAAAACATCAACACCATTCTCAGCACCGAAGTTGCCTATATTTTCAAAGAACAGTAAAACAATAATAATATTATCATATTTACAATTCTTAGGCATGAGTTAATGCAAGTGTAGTATTTTTATCGGTTTGATTGACAACTCTTTTACTGCAGTTTCTTATCGGAATTGCGATAAAGCAGGCACCGGTTATTACAGCCTACTGCACTTAGAAGTTGATTGCAGTACTGTTAGCTAAAAATCCACATATTACGAACAATATCGGAAGACTGAGCTATTATTCTCCACTATTGAGAAGCCAGTTTCAAATGCCAAGACTAATATTCTGAAGCTTATAAGTTATTGATCTAAGATTCAATTCAATTTTTTATTTTACTGCCATTTTATAAAATTAATACCGTACTAGATTACTAGACCCATATGAATTTTGTTTAGTATATCTCAGAATAAGAATATGTACATTTTCACTGTTTTCTCTACTTTTGAGAAATACACCTCATATAAACAAGAATATTAAGAAATAAATAAAATGAAATACACAATTTTTCAAATTACTTGTGCTAATTTTTAGTCTAAAATAATGCTTTTCTTGCCTTGGATTGAAATTTTTCAAGAGTACCTATAATATACCATTTTTCAAGTCATTGTGTCTATCAAATGTTAAAGTGTTCTATATTATTATTGAAGGAAAATCCAAATTAAATGCTATGATTCACCCCGAAGCCTTCTGCTACTGCAAATATTGACACAGTTTAAGGCGTTTAAGCTTAGCTGTTTACCCTGTTGTCATTATTTGCAGTAGCAGAAGTATTCGGAGTGATTTACAGCATTCAATTTGGATTTTTGTTTAATAGTAATAATTAAACCATTGACATTTTAATAATTGCAATATCTCAGTAATTTCAATCTTTTCTATATTCACTTCATAGTCTACTTTTATCTTCTAAGAGAAATCGTGTTAAACCAGCTACGTACATAATATAATCTGGCGTATGCAGTAGTAATGTATTGCAAAGAATAGAATCAACGCAACAATTGAAGCCTCGGATTTGCGTCATTCATATTCAATTGTTTCAACCAAAGTTATCTAGGTGAATCAGAGGCTGTACGCTGTACCCCACACAATGGATATAGAGAAGAACTTTTGTCTCGTTCTTATTGAAATTGTAAATTCACCGTTCAGTTCAAACACCTGCATTTGCATAATATGCAGACGTTGTGACGTTTTTCTGAATCTGTGTGTATGTCAGGACTATGTACATATAAGATGTCTAGAACGAGCTGTATGGAACTTCATTCTGTACTAGGAAAATTATTATCTCTTTTCTGTATAGGGCTACTTGTAATATAAATAGAAAGGGTATACAAAGGGTACTGAGATTTTTACTTTCTTTATATTTAGGAAAATTATATATGAATATGTTCGAAACATTGAGCTGAACCTTCAATTCATTCATAGAACTCAAAGTAAAACTAAGAATATAAGAATCACTCTTAAAATGTATGTATTCAGGGCTACTTATTTTATTTAATTCATAAAATAACATCATAGTACTCATAGGCTTTGAACATGAAGATGGTGTGAAACATCGAAGCTAGTTATTTCAATTTGTGTTATTAATCTGTTATTTTATATTAAAAACTTCAAAAAGGGTACTAGTTATGATGCTATTTTAAAAATATGTTTATGATGCTTATTGTATAAATAAATAATAATAATAATAAATAAATAAATAGATTTTATTGTCGTAGACCAATATAGGTAATTGACAAAGTCATAGTAATACAATATTACAAAATAATAGAGTCAAGCAATAGTTTAAAGTCACAAAGTATAATAAATTACATCAAGTAGAATCGAAGAACTCTGTCAAACAATAGAAAGGTCTTAAAACCAGCCACTCAAAAAGTAATTTTTTAAAAATAACAATATTTTCACAACATTTCATATCCAATGGCAACTTATTGTACATTCTCAAGCCTATGCTGTCATAGTGTTTCATGCTTATGACAAGAAGTTGATATGGAATATCAATGAGGTCTTTTTTCCTGGTGTTATAAGCATGAATATTGGATCTTTTATTCAAGCTATGGAGATTCTTTCTAGTGTGCATGATTACTTGAAATATATAGAGGTTTATGACAGTCAATATTTTTGTTTTTTTGAAAAGAGGTCGACAGTGATCTAGATACCCTGCACCGGTCAATATTCTAATAGCCTTTTTCTGCAAAAGCAAGACCTTATTGATGTGACAGCTGTTTCCATATACTAAAATTCCGTATGAAATTATGCTTTGGAAAAAAACAAAATATGAGTTTCTGAGGTATTTTTCCGGTACAAGATTCTTCAACTGCCTTAACAGATAGATAACCCTAGATAACCTAGCAGAAACGAAATTCATGTGGGGTTCCCAGGTCAACCTGTAATCAAACATTAAGCCCAAAAACTTAAAACTATTGTTATTGTTGTGTGTATAGTCCCTGAGACCAAATGTCATAAGCTGAGTTTTATCCTCGTTTAGTTTAAAGCCATTCGCTGTGAACCACTTGGAAGCCTCCGCCAAGGTATCGGCTGTCATGTTATGTAAAGTGTGTACATCTGAATGAGAATTAAGAAAAGTGGTGTCATCAGCATACAACACAGTCTTGCTGTTGATTGTGAGAGGAAGATCATTTATCATCAATACAAAGAGGAGTGGTCCCAATATTGATCCTTGGGGGACACCGTACTTTACTTTAGCAAGATCGGATCTCTCATTACCTACACAAACAACTTGCTGGCGATCGCCAAGGTACGATCTAAAAAGACTAAGGCTCCTTCCACTGACTCCATAATAAGCTAATTTTTCAAGCAAAATATCATGATTCACGCAGTCAAATGCCTTGCTCAGGTCACAGAAGGCAGCCTGAGCAAAGCACCTGTTTTCAAAAGACTCAATTACAAATTTTATTAGTGCATCAAAGGCGTCAGAAGTCGATCTTCCTTCACAAAACCAAATTGATGCTCAGACAGTACCCCAAGATTTAATTTACTAAGTATTCATACACCTGTATATACATGACAATCTCTAGAACCTTGGAGAAGACAGGTACTATTGGATGGGTCTATAACTGGAAGGTTCCTCTTTTGAGCCCTTCTTATGAACGGGAACAACTTTGGAGACTTTTAATACATCGGGGAAAACACCCTGTGTAATACACCTGTTTATACAAATGGTCAGTACTGGCACTACAGAGTGAGCAATAGTTTTGAGAAGACAGCTTGATAGACCATAAAAATCTTCACTCTTCGAAACTTTAAGATTATGAACCACTTTAAAAATCATCTCTTGACTCACCTCATGAAAAAAGAATAAGCTATTTTGCACTTTATTTACATTATCATTGAGCAATGCACTGGCTGTAATTGATGGCTTGTCTATCTTCTCGTGCACATCATCTACTAACTGAATGAAATAATTATTAAGTTTGTTTGGTTCAGGAGTAGATAAGTTTACAACATTCTTGTTGAAGGATAAAGTTTTGATAATTTGCCATGCTTTCTTACATTTGTTATTAGAAGATTCAATGATTGATGCAACAGAATCCCTCTTGGCTTCATCCAATGAATTTCTGTACAGTGCTCTGCATCTAAGATAAAGTGTTTTCGAATGTTCGGTTTTTTGTTTTTTGAAGTTTTCATGTAAGAGAGTGAGCAGAATCTTAATCTTACTAAGTTCAGGTGTGTACCAGTCAGCCTTACATTTGAAATTCTTTCTATTATTAACTTGGGAAACTTTTTTTCTACAGGTCTTTCTAGGGATAGTTAGATTGAAATAATATAAAACTGTATTGAGGAAGGATTCGAATATATCACTTGCATCTGACTTTTCCATGACAGCACTCCAATTCACCAATTTATTTATTTATTTATTTATTTATTTATTTATTTATTTATTTATTTATTTATTTATTTATTTATTTATTTATTTTTATTTATTTATTTATTTATTTATTATTTATTTATTTATTTATTTATTTATTATTTATTATTATTTATTTATTTATTTATTTATTTATTTATTTATTTATTTATTTATTTATTTATTTATTTATTTATTTATTTATTTATTTATTTATTTATTTATTTATTTATTATTATGTTCACGCGCATCTCGTCTACTATTCAAAGATCTGAGCTAGCTGGTGACAGGACAATAACGCTGGAGACACACGAGGTTTGTTATCTCTTCAGAGTGAATGATTTGATAGAATCGACAGTTGCCAATAGTTTGCAATTGAAAAATCAGATTTTCTCCAATTTCGAACTTATTTTCAATTTTAGGTGAAAATGTTACTGACATTAATTGTGTGATACACACAAATGAATTAAGTCAGTAAAAATATGAATAAAGAATCACTCTATAGGCCTGAATATGACTCATATAGCAAATCATCAAATAGTTTTTTTTTCATTGAAATTTAACAGATACGGTACTTTCATGTGCTCACTTCTACACCTAGTTCTGAAGAGGTGATGCCATTGAAATATATGAAACTATTCAGTTCAAAGTCCTTATACAGTGATGTACATGGTATCGATAAATGTTGAAATTATGTACGGTAGTTGATTTTATTTAAAATAATAAACTATATAGAGTGTACAATGTATTTTATCAATCTGTATTATTTTATGACAAATAAATTAATTTGAATTAAATGAATTTGAATTTGAAATGATGTTACCTGATCGGGTCTGCAACTTTGACATGTGGTAATATGGAAGGCTCGAAGGGTTGGAGAATTGGGTAGTGACAAGCAACCTCAGGATCTCTTGAATCAGCATAAATGTCCTTCTGGAAATTGAAAGAAAAATCATAAATATGGAGGCCAAGAGAGTTTTAAATTCAATTTGGATTAAATATTTGACAGTATATTCTTATGAGAGATTCCTTCACAGTAAATTCTTTAATAAGACTATATGTGACTGGAGAAATCAAGAAAGTTATAAACCATTATTCACAAGACGTGAATAGGAACAATCTATATTATTTACAATATTATAATAGCTGATGTAATACTTTCCAGGAGCCATGGAATTATTAGTACTTCTAGTCATGTACTATAATAGTAGTATTGTGCTTAGAGTATAATGTATACTCTATACACTATAGAGTATACCCTATAGAGTGTATATAGAGTGTATAGTGTATAGAGTATAGAGTGTATAGCATATACTCTATAGAGTATAGTGTAATAAAGTATTAATGCTTAATTAGCTTTTCAACAGGCATCAATTATTATCATTTTCTCAATAAATTTGTGGACTTACATGGTAATGAACCATAGACTCAAGTCTTGGCCGTAGTAAGTATTTCTGCCCATGGTGGATCGTCACAATTACTGTAAAAGAAAATTCAAATTATTATCCATTTCTGAAAAAAATTAAAGTTACTCAATAAGATATAAGTTAGGTAATATTATAGGTACCTACTAAAGTTTCAGAAATCCTCCAACTCTTCAAATGTAATTAATACTTGATTTCTATATAAAAATATTAATAAATCAACCTATCATTTGAAAGTACAATGTAAACATCGCAGGGTTCTGCTCAACCAATAGAGGTTTTGGACAGGTACACAGTACAGTAACGGTATAGTAAAAGAACGTAATCTCAGTATTATAAAAATAGTCTACATTTGCTTGAAAATAGTTCATTATAGAGTAGGGAATAAGAGAGAAAACTAATATACTACGAAATACGAGATGTGACGCTCCTATGTGTAATTTATTTAAATGGATACTACATTTTTTTCAATACCATGTTGTAGGCTACATTTTTTAATAATACAGAAATTTGGGGTCAACAGCATTAAGTGCTCTCCACATCCTTTGAAGACGTTAAAGACGCTTTTTAATTTCATTTATTCCACTGAACCTTATACTAACTTATTCTTTTTTATTATTTATTTTAAATCTCCAAAATTGTTACTATAATGCAGTTCACGGAACTCATTCCCCACACCCCGACTTGTTGTCTTTGTGGGAAATATTCACTAAGTATATATTGTCTCCGATGCTGTATTTACTTTTTTTGTGAATAAAAATTATTAGAATGAGCTAGTAGTTCTTTTAACAGTAGACCTCGCGCAGTTATAAAACGCAGCCTCCTCTTATACTATCAATCAGAGTAAATCCTGTCTGTATGTCGTGTCGGCGACATATATCGGTGTGGAAACGGCTAATGGCTGTTCGTGTTGGTGTTTCAAAAATGCTAACATCAAAAGCTAATCTTCTTCAAGACATACTGGCAACAGGACAGCCCGAGTTCAAAGCAGAGAAAGTTCGAGAGACAATACTATGTTATTTCAGTTATTAATTGCATGCGTTATTGCACGCAATCAATAGTTCATATTAATTTAATAGTGCATAAAAATTTCATTCAATGAGGCATGCAATAAATTAATAGTCTACACAGCTGCTGATTTTTCACCAAGTTACATTGAGATATTGAATTGCATGCTTCATGACATGCAATTTACAATCCACTCGACAGCTGATCTATGATGAATAATAATTCTATATTCTGATTTTTACTCTAATATTGGCGTATGAAGGAGCCTCCTTTTTCATTTTATATTATCCTTGAAATGCAAAATTTCAAAAGACCTTTTATATAAGTCGACGCACAATTAAAAAAGGAACATACCTGTCAAATTTCATGAAAATCTATTACCACGTTTCGCCGTAAATGCACAATATATACCGTAAACATTTAAACATATAAACATAAAGAGAAATGCCAAACAATCGACTTGAATCTTAGACCTCGCTTCGCTCGGTCAATATTATGTGTATTCTCTATTGAAACCGTAACGTGTACTTGAAACAAAATAGAAAGGAAAGATTCGTTTCTTGAGCTGAAAATCCTCATATATGGTGGTTTTTTTACCCAGTACACGCACGGTATGATTTAATTTATTCCTACTCCTTTCTTATCTGAAACGGTAACACCTCTTATGCTAAGTTTATATGGAAATGACTGATTGAAGAGAGGTAACTGAGAATTTATTACGGTACCTACCGTACTGTATTTTGAACCAAGTTTACAACTTGAAATAAGTCTGTGTAGTTATTTCCACGCAGTACTAACAAGCTGGAATGTTTAGAGCAATTCTAACAAGTAGAGCAGCGCACTGTTATGAAGCTTCGAGTTTAACCGAAGCAATAAAAGTGTTATTTGAAGGCGATCTGACGTAAGTAGAGCATAGATTTGCGGCTATTCCACAAATGAGCTCTCCACTAGTTTAGTGTCGTTATGAGAATTATTGTTCAGCTTTGAGTACGTGAAGTCAAGCCATAGAGCAGCAGATCAGAGCTCATCTTCCACTTTTGGGAAAAGTGGGGACTTTGAACAGATTCTAGCAAGTGCTATTTTGGATATAAATGAAAATAAAAATATGAGAACCCTTTAAAATTATTTCGTCATGACATGTTTCCCAGAGTTCTGTGAATTTCAATAGAGGTTATCAAAACACAGTACATATTAAACTTGAATTTTAAAAGATTCAAGATTAACACTTTTGAAGTGAAAATACACTTACTTTTGTAGTGACGATCGTTTCGACCTGTTGTTGGTCATCATCAGAGTCTGATGCAATCAGAGTCATCAGAGTCTGATGATGACCAACAACAGGTCGAAACGATCGTCACTACAAAAGTAAGTGTATTTTCACTTCAGAAAGGGTTTTTTAAAATTCAAGTTTAATTTTAATAGTGGAAAAGTATGGATATACAACAGAGTATAGTACATATGTTTACTTTAGTTTGTTGAATTTTTATTTTTACTTGAAAATGGCATTTGTAGTCGAAACAGAGAAATAATTTAAAAGGGTACTCAGATTTATAGTTTAATTTATATTAAAAGTAGCCCTAAAGAAAAAAGACAATAAAATGGCTATTTTGGATATAAGAAGAATGTAGAATGGTACAAATTTTCTTGAATATGGAAGAGATAATAAATAGAAGAAACATATTTCACATCTTAGATATTTCGACATGATCTTGAATTGTTTAGGTCCAATCTTGAATAGATACTGTACTATAATAGGCCTAATCATAATTTTCTATGATAACTATCTATTAGAGTTTTTCTTGACCCATTCATTGTCTCAATATTTCTACCATAATGAAATGAAAATCATATGGTGTATAGGCAACACCATACACTTATCATGTAAATTATTATTTCATCAGCAATAACTGGATATTCTCAACTTCCTCCAACGTTTTTTATCTGTAGATAATATATCTACAGGCTATAATAGCCTACCTAGTTTATTAGTTTATTTCTCTGAATGTTTGCTGAATTTCTAGTGAGCTATGTTACAATCTTATTATCACATGTATTCCAGAATATTTAGGGGGTTGCATAATTGGGCTTAATAGAGCCGGGTTAAGCAATTCGGCACCCCTAGGTCTAACATTTTTTCCGCCCAGACTCTAGTTAGAGCCACTTTCCTTAAAATTTAGAGTGCACTATTTTAAAATCTATAGCAGGCCTCTCCTGCCAACTCATTGAACACCATGTCACGATGCAACTCCATAATTATTATTTTTTCAATGTAAAGAATAACTGGTTTCCTCACTTTGAGAATTTTAGGGAAAATCAACTATTCCAGTGGAGAAATGCAGAACTCAAAACACCAAAAATATGGGAGTGGCTATGCTATTGTAAGCAACGCCCCGAATTCAACAAGCAATCTCATTGGACAATGCCTTGCATATTATGACTTTCTTAAGCTGCTTGCTTCCCATTGGTAGTGAGCTGATAAGGAAAATGGCGACTATTCAACCCATTGACCAATCAGACAGCCGAAACAGAGGCTGAATAATCCAAATGAGAGCTTATAGTGATAATAGTTTCAGGCCCAGTTGCACAGAAGCCTGTTAAATTTCAATCATGATTAAATTCTACGAAAACCAATCAGGGAAGGATTTCAAGATGAGAAGGCTTCTATGATTGTTCTTGTGCCATGATGCAAGTCATTGTCCAATGAGACTGCTTGTTGAATTTGGGGCGTGGCTTACAATAGCCTCTCCCATATTTTTCGGTGTCTTGATTTCTTATAATCATGATTAATATTTAACAGGCTGTGCAAATGAGCCTCAATAAATTAATAGTAATCGGAATTTTGACAAGGATTGAAGTTACCGAACAAGCTGAACAAGTAACTCCTGTATTTTTGAATTTCATTACATTTTATTGTATGGTTCACTCATGTGGTGAATCTATTCCATTGCCGTGTTGCCTTCTTACCGACAGCAGTGAGGAATATCAGCAAATAGCGGAGCTTGGTCCTGGGCATGTTCGCTGACGTGGGGATTGCATTTCCGTGCAATTTGATGTAGCCGATCTCAACACCATTGGCCTTCTGGGTCATATGACGAAACACCAGCTCGTCTGCAACACAACATTGGGCAAAAATGAATGAAAAACTATTGCTATGATAATTGAAATAATTTAATTTAACAAATCTACATAAAATTGTAAATTCTAATTGGTTATTTAATAGTTATAATAGCATTGTTGAGAGATAGAAAAGAAGTGTTGTCGATTTTCTGCCTTCTGTAGAGGATAGTGTCAGAGACAAACAAATAATTACGCTTATCCTTCCTCTATGATAGTGTTGATACCGGTATATTCGACATGATATTATTAGATCAATTAAAGCTAACAATTCCTTTTTCTAAGGCCCGGTTGCAAGAAAGCCGGTTGAATTTCAATCGTGATTAATTTCTCGAGAGCAAATCAGAGAAACCTTTTTTGAAAAGAATTGTAGGCCTAAAATTGCACTATACAACACAAATTTTCCCCAGTGCACAGCACAGATTACTCCTGCTATTCAACTATATTTTATACAACATTGGGAAGCAAGAAAAGGATAGCGCTATCTACTTTGTTGAATGATAGACAAGCATAGCAACACCAATGTTAATAAAAATTATAACTATAATTATAAGTATATTTCAGTTATAATTATAAGTATATAATTATATAAATATAATTATAAGTAAAATGCCATTATAGCTTGGATCCCACTACAATGGGTCATATGAAACTTTTCCTAAAAGTTTCCTACATGGAATTGGCTTGATATCGGATGTAGATATCCTGATGTAGTAGTCTATATGAAATATGAAAATATTTTCAATTTTATTCATCCATTAAAAAGAACACAGATCAGGTGAAAAAAACTATGGATCACGGTACCTTGTACTATTTCTCTCCCAAACTTAGGTAACATTAAAAAGTCAGGAATAGAATTATGTCTTCTAGGTTGTAACTACCTATATGGTGATACAGGAAATATTCTAATATATTGAGAAAGCGGTTGGAAACTCTAACCACTTCCTCCTTACATGCACGAGTTTATCACAAAAGTTTTGTAAGGAAATTCAGCAGATTTTTGTTGCAAACTTTGTCCACGTTTCGAGAAGCACATGGCATGTTTCAAAAGACACTCCTGCTCTCTCTCGCACCCTCACAACACACAAAGTGAGTACTTGACGTCCTGGATACAGTGAGCTTTACGTCGCCAAGTTGCTCTTCAAACAATAAGCGTGATGCTCAAGCTCACAATGAATAGACTCAAGCACCTTGCATCATCTCCCGCTTCTCCGGCAGTGGTAGGGTGGGGGGGGGTTAGTAAGCTAGCTGGAGTCCTGGATTAAAAAAACATCTGCCTTATGAGAATTCGGTGAGAGCCTTCATTTCTCAGTCAGAAATGGGAGGAAAAGTATAAAAATAGCGAAATTGTGTGAGAGTACATAAAACTTGAAAAAAGTGAGAACCCAATTTCTCGATTAGTCTTGGGGGAAGCTCTAAATTGAATCTTGTGGGGGGTCTCAATAAAATGTCAGCAATAAAATAATAACTGACATATTGTTTTTTTATAGAGGGGGGGGTGAATGTTCTCCAAATTTAGGGGTGGGGTGCGTCCTTGAGCTTGGGATGGGGGGAGGGTAGTGCCACCCCGTGATATATATACGACATTTTGTAAGAGTCTTATCCTTCATTCAAAAAAGTAACCTATATCAAAAATAAAAATCCTTCAGTGTGATATTCGAATGAGTTGCAAAGTGTTTAGTATCATTAGATAACAGTAATAGAGAAAAATATGAGGAATATCTAATATTTCAAATTTTAGTGTATGATCTCCACTTCAACTTGATTTTGTTAATTGATGACGCTGTAAGTGCTGTCATCTAATTTATACAATACTAACTACTACCGGTACATCAGACTTGTTTTGACCAATCACACGCGAGTACTCTCCAATACACTCCGACCCTACGCTGCTATTGGAACGTCAGAAATAGAAAAGGCGTCGTGAAAGTCGGTAAATCATCACAAGAAAGCATCTGATTCCAAACCAATTGTAGGACATTCTGGGTGGTGTGATGGCTTGGAACGATGGTCAGTAGCCAGCTTTATAGAACTCTAGATCAATGGAGTCATTTCGAGCTTTCCCATTGTTCAAAATCTCTCTTACATTGAAACAAGATTTTAAACCATTTGAGAACATCGTGTAATTTTGAGATCTTTCATTGGTCCAATCCAAATAAAATCTTTCATATCAAAAGGTTAATAGAATATTTTATATTCGGATCATTTGTACGACTTCACTTTAAAAACAAATTTGAATCTATTTGAAGAATAACATTTTCTGCTCAATATGTCATTTGTTTTCCTCTATGTGTTGTTGTGAAAGTGATATAAGTATACAAGAATAGCATTTTGTGTTACTATGAACACTCTTGTATTGACTGAGGAGGTGTGAGAAGATAAGCAATTACAATTGAAAAAAATCATGCTGTTTTCCAAATGAGAGGAGAGAGAAATTGGAAATTTTTCAAATAACGGTATTCACCTACGATTTTCGAGCACCTTCCTATAAAATATTGAGTGACCTGGCTGGCTATAAAAAATACAATAATATTCCGACTACTTACTTTTTTCAATAAAGTAATATTAAATTTGTGATTTGTTACTATGCAGCTCAGTATATTATATAAACTTGTTTATTTTTTTTGTTCTTGTTTTTGAAATGCATGTATTTTACATTTCCTTGTTTTGAGCTTGTTATATTGAGAATAAAACTTAATTCATTCATTCATTCACTACTACAAACTTTCCAGTACTACGAGAGTAGCATTTTGTGTTTTGAACACTCTTTTATTGTCTGAGAAGGCTTGAGAAGGAGAGTGATTGTAATAGAAAAATTCAAAAAATGTCATACTGTTTTTCAGATGAGAGAAACACAAACTAAAAGGGAATTCACCTACGGTTTCCTGTTACCTTCCCAAAAATGATATGAGTAGTACAAGAGAGATTGGGTTTTGAACACCCTTCTATTGTCTAAGAAATTCTATTGTTGCACTCTTTTTAAAAGAGCATTTTAATAGATGAGTAAAAAATTGCACTTTAGTTACAGGAGTAGTAGCCGATAGGTGAGCAGTGCTCATCAGTCTTCCATTCTTCGTCTCTTTCTTTGAGGTCATCAACTGCATTCTGTCTTCTTTCATCTTCTCATTTTTCACCTTCATTTTCTTCTTCTTCCCCCTTTGTATCTTCGTTTGTTCGTCCTCAATCAATGCAATCCTTCACATTGTACCTTCTCGCCTTTTGTAATGGTTCACTCAGGTTCATTGCCTCTTTTTAATTACCTTCGTGCAATTCTCTTTCTTCTTCTACTTGACTAGAATCAAGCTCATATAATAAGGTATGAGGTAGCAAGCTTCTTATAAATAGTGGAGCAAGCTTCATATAAATAGTGGAGCAAGTTTCATATAAACCTATGTACGTTGTATCAAGCTTCATATAATTTTTTAAACGATCATAATTATTAAGATTCAGTTCCAACGATCATAGCATAGTCATTGTTGTTCTGCAGAGATGATTCCGTAGAAAATTGAATCTTGTAATTTTCATCTTGTTCGTGTAAAAATATTGCAATCATCAAGAACAATATATTTTATAGAAACTTTAAATTAAACCATCACGGGTTGTATACCCGTTGCTTTTAGAATGATGATTTTATAAGCTTTTCAATACTCATTCATGGAATTTGCGAAGAGAGAAGCCCTTTATTACTCCTAGACTCAAAAATTAATATTCATTTTGATGAAGCACCATTCAATATTCAAAAGTACGTTATTCACTTCCAATTTGGTGAAAAAGAATATCACTTTTAAACAAGTAAATTGAAATTGACTTCTATTAAAGATCGTATTGAGCTTCTTCTCTGAATAAAAGCCAATTCAATGTATAAAATCATAAAAAATATTTATTTATTTATTTATTCATTTCATTGACAATTACAAATCATAATTATAATAGATATAATATGATTGGGAGAAGACAACAGGCATAGCCCAAAACTGTCTTCTCCCAAATTTTTACAAATAAATGTTTCAAAAAAGAATAACTTAAGGTTAAGATTTCACTTTCACTTCAAAAAGTCCAATTTCCACTTCAAAACTAATGACTAAACTAAAAATTTTGAATTTTGATATTTCAAAACAGATTAAAAAAAAAAATATTTTACTCAAATCTCTATAAATTGGAAATTTTTGAGTAATTTTGCAAAATTTTGAGCCAGAAAAGAAACACAACTTCACTATTAGCACAGCTGATTTTGTAACATTTAATGCTCGAACTTTTCATTCAATTTCACGTACTTTGCAAAATTAATTCGGCATTCGGCAGTCGTCAAGAAAACTATAGTTGATGTAGATCCTGTTCTTGAATAATCATTTGACTTGTGAATGTTATGATATGAGAAAATAGATGAAATAATACGGCTTGAGAAAGATTCTAATCACTACTATTAATCAATTATCATAGAATGCTTTCTCCATTAACTCGAAATAGTTCTAATATTGAAATTCTTTTGTTGGTTCTGGCAACGCCAACAATGTTTATCAGCCACGTTCTCCAAAGAGCATCACCATTTATTCTTATAGAGTTCTATTTTTGTGGTAGAAGCCACATGCGAAGATTTATTCAAGCTTATATCTCAACATTCCAGTGACGTTTCTGTATCGGTATGGTAGCCCGGAAGAATTCTTGTTGAAAATATTACGTTTGAATTATTTTTGAAAAGTTTGAAACTCAAATTTATACTTACATTAACTGAAATGACAAAGACTATGAACCTTTAATCTAAACTTGGACTTTGAAATTGCTTTGTATCATAGAAAAAATGAATTTGAAATTGAAATCATTTCGATTTTTATTTGAATATTTTTATAATAATATTCAAAATGGTAGATTTTTCAATGCTAGAGAATTAAATGAAGTCACAAAAATTCATTTTTTGCCTACTATTGATATTATTCTAATGAAAACAGCTTGATTCTGTCAAAATCACTGATCTATTAGAACAATTTCAGATACCTATTAGTTTCGGTTGCTACACTATTATGAATGAATATAGTGAACGGAAAACATTGAGCAGCAGAAAATATTATGGATGAAGCCTTACGATTGGCTATTAGCTGTTGAAATGTTGGCCAATGAGTGTTGAGCTCGATTGTGGTTGGTCGAGACTAGACACGCCCAAGTATCGGCCAATGAAAATCAAGCTCGACCTTCATAGCACAAACGAAACTAGTATCTCAAATTGTTTTTATAAATTAGTGATTTTGACAATGTGAAGTCGTTTTCGTTCAATATGAATATCTATCACAACATTACCTCCACAATAACACAGAAGGTTTAAACTATTTCATTGAAATAAGTAACTTTTGTGTCTGAATTCATGTTCCACGGTTCAATAGCGCTGCTAAAAACAGCAGCTGAGTTTATTCAGTGTGACTACAGAGAAAATAAAAATCTGGAATGTTCTGTAAGCTCTCCCTTTTCGTCTCTCATTCTCTCACCACACTTACTCGGTCCCTTTCTCTCTATCCCTTTGTCTTTCTCTCTGCTGTTGAAAAACTTCTCACAAAACAGCTTCGTTTATGCTGAACTGTTCACTATCATATTATTGAGGATGTGGATGAATTATCCATGATTACAATATTCTCTTATCATACTTGGGAAGTGGTTGACCAACTCCAAGATTGTATCACATTGGACATATCGTTCAAAAATTCTACTGCTAATAACCATAAATAATATGAACTAATTTCCTTGATCAATAAGAGAAAAAACTGATTTCAACATGTGATAGAACATTAATTCCTTTCAAATATCTCAGTAAATATTGTGGTTGAAGTTATATTTATAATGAATTCTCAAAATTGATTTCTTAGCTCATCTCAGAACAAACCTCACCAGGTTTGAGCATAAACAATGCCACTTGTAGATCCTGTGTGAGTATATTATAATGGAATATGAGAAAAAATGCTTTGTTTAATGTCTATATATATAATTTTTTAACGTTTATAAAATTTGCTAAATTTTTAAGTACATACACTCTATATATTGTATATTATATACGTTGATTGTTTAATGCATATTGTGAAACAATATCCTATTATAATAAGCGAGCAATTTCTGTATTTATATTTCTGGTTATTTTTATATCTGGTTATTTATGTTTAACGGATCTCGAAAACGATTTTCTCGAAATTTGGAACATAGTAGGTTTATGAAATAAAGATTCGATTGCACTAGGTCTCATCCTTGGGAAAACTCGCTGAACGACTTCGAAAGGATAATTCATCCTTTGCTGAAACAGCTGTGGATAGTAAAAAAGTGAGTGAGCGAGTGAGTATGTGAAAAATCAAAATAGCGCATCCCCTAAATTCATAAGATGACGTATAGCTAGCTGTGAAACACGATCATTTTAGAGAATTGTGTTCTGTTTATCAATAAATAAAAATAACGAGCGGGGCTCGGTTCCCCGAAATTAAAACCTTAATCCATACTTCAGAGATAAGTATTAATATAAGATAAGATTAGCTTACTTGTCATACTGCCATCTCCTACAAGTTTTACTGTATCTTGAAGATTTGCTACTGAGAAAGTGATTTTCAAATTGTTGTTAACAGAGTTAACAACAGTTAACAGTTGATATTGTTAACAGAGAGACTATTTGCGTCATATCATTGACTGAGTAAACATAGATCTGTTATCATACTCAAGGGTGATTCATCTGTCATCTCCCACATTGTAACTGTACCCTATCTTTGTGAGATACTACTGAGAAAGACCTTCTCAGATTGCTGTAGTCTATTTGTCTATTAAAATTTGCTGTAGTCTATTTGTTAATGAAATTGTTTAATGAGCTAATTGTATTGAAATAATATCACAAACATATGTAATTCAATCGATTAAATCTGCCTACTTATTGACATATTAGGCTTAATTCACACTTACGCGACTTAGGTCGAGAAGATACTACGACTTTAGTCTTTCTACGCAGCATGTGTTTTCAATAATGGTGACGTCGCGGAGACTAGAATCATAGAGAAGCAATAGCATAAACATAACTTACGCTATTGTTTCTCTAAGCTAGAATCGACTGGTTTGAGTGTCACTATTATTTGGAAACACATGCTGCGTCGAGAAGAGACTGCCACTCTAGTCGACTTGAGTCGCGTAAGTGTTAGTTGAGCCTTAACAGAGAGTCTATTTGTCAATAAAGGTTAATAAAATTGTTTGCTAATGGTATTTATTTATTTATTCAATCATTTAGAATTACACAGCTTACAGAAAAGTACCACAGGATTATAAGCCCAAAACGGTTCCAATTCTAATTCATACAACAGTCCAAATGTAGCTAGGTTAGTAATGTATTGAAATATTATTACAAACATTTGTACTTCGATCTGTCTACTGATCAGGCTTTAGATAAACCCTCTACATTAGTGTGAAATTAGACTCTGATGGAGGAAGGGAATGAATGACAAAGAGATGAATGGAAGACGGAGGCAGGGATAGAGTGTGGTAATACAAGAATTGGATAGCAGTCGAGAATGAATGGGAAAGCAGACGATTTCAAAATAAAGTTTGTTATTAAATTTCTCGCTAGACATGAGAGTACATGGAACGGAAAAGCTGTGGGAGGACTATTTTCATGTAACATGTCTGTCATATCCAATTATATGAGGGGCGAACGCTCTGTTTGTGGGGGGGGGGATTCGCGGAGGGGGGTGGATGAGAGTCTTATTTACCAAAACACCTCTCAAACGAAGGCAAGTGTCGGTTTGACAACAATGTTTTGTGATAGGGAAGATAGGGAACAGGGAGGAGAGAAAGAGGGTGGTGAGAGAGGGGAGGGGTAAATGTTTAAAGGGTTTTGGCGCCAGGAAAACTAGCAACTCTACAGGCTAGCTGTGTGAGAGAGAGAAAAAACAAACTCAGTCAACAGGCTGTGTGTGTGTGTGTGTGAGAGTGATTGAGAAAGTCAAACTCAGTCTACAGACTAGCTGTGTGTGTGTGTGTGTGTGAGAGAGGGAGAGAAACAAACTCAGTCTACAGGCTAGTTGCGAGAGAGAGAAAAACTAGGAGACTCTGACTAGTCTTTCCTTCATTTCACTCGTAAGTTTTCCTTCATGAAAAAGCTCCTATCTGATATTCCAGTCCTTTGTAAGCATTCTGGAAATACCAGTGTCATTGTATGTGTATATACCACTGAATATCCCACAAATGAAAAGTTATTCACTTCTTTATCATTTTATTGACCAAGGCTGTAATTTATTACAATAGACTACACACAACAACAGACTACCTAATATTATTCACATTTAATCAGCTTTTGATATCATTTATGTACCATATCGTCTGATTATCTAAGTATTTCACAAGGTCACCACAATAATGGTATTTCATCATAGCTTGAAAGTATTAGCTTATTGAATGTAGTGTGCGTTAGTGATGATACGGACAAGGTAATAAGTGTAATTTTATGACATTTCATGATTTACCTTACTCCTATTCACATTTGTTATGATAAGGGTTATCATTGTTTTTGGATTGATAAGACATCCAATGACGTGAAACTTCTATTCATGCTCACTCAGCCCAAAGTCAATGTTTTCCTTGTAGAGAGAACAGGACATGTTTTCCTTGTTCAGAGCTGTGTATAAAATGAACTGGAAGGAATGAATAAAGAGCAAAATCTTAGTTATCATCCAATAAAACTTCAAACATTATCAAACCTTCAAGATTCATAATTAATTTTCTATTTCTTCCGGATTATTCTTGGAGTGAAAAAACCTTTGGCACAAACAGAAATTTGGACATGACCAGAAAATTTGGACAAAGCCTGTTTTCTCTTTCACAACGTATTTTTGTCATTTTATGAAATGGATGAAGAAAGGTTTATGGAGGTAATTCATTTAAATGATATATTATTCTTATATTATGTATGAGAATATCAATAATTTATCAGATAATTGTCATTATTCATGATCGAATAACGTTTTAATATCGTTATAGATATGATTTGGTATTAATTGAATATGAAGATTTTTACGATTATCTATCGAATAATAAAGTGAGTGTAGCTCATTCTTCCGATGTCAGAGACACATAAACTGGAATTTTATCGCATTTTTATGGATTCCAGGCTCCAGACTCCCTCTACAAATGAATGAGATTTTGAAGCCGTCTTCCTGCTGAAAGCATTTCCTCGATCCGATAATTATCTTGAGACCCAACAAGAGAGAATAAATAATATGAAATTATATTAGTTTTTTAGGTATATAATATTTAGTTCTATATTCTCTGGAACCAACAGGCTCGCTCCACTCGCCTTGGCCGTTTATACAGAGAGCTCCATACTTTGGCCATTTACAGTATAAGAAGCCCGTAGAGTAGGCATGTTTTTTTATAATTTCTACTTTTCTACAGCAACATGACTCCAGTAACGCAAATAGAAGCTTCGAACTCAGCCTATTACTTAGCCTATGTCGTGATTCTGGAAGTCTAGGAGATAGTAGAACCTTTCCCACAAACCAAATTCCTAAATACCTGTGATTTAGTGCAAAATCGAAATTATGTGAGTTCAAAGATATTTGGCAAACGAGTCTACCAAACAAGAATTTACATAATAAGTAGAATTGAAATTGTATGAATTGGCAACCAGTAGTTCCTGCCCTCTATCGGTGGATTTCAGAAATACATTGCTGGCCAATCAGGAGAGAGTGGTAGGCGGAGCTGGTTTGTCTAGAGGCGTGGCCTCGTTGTCTCTTGTTCGTGATTGGTTCGTTGTTCTCATTCTTTCCCGAGTTAAAATATTGTATCTTCCATTCAACTATTGGTTATTTCATTAAGGTGCGTACAGATAAGCGTCGCGAACATGAGCAATTCACTTTTAATAAGCTGATTATATCTGTATTTTTACAGAA
Source organism: Nilaparvata lugens (assembly GCF_014356525.2). Taxonomy (NCBI): domain Eukaryota; kingdom Metazoa; phylum Arthropoda; class Insecta; order Hemiptera; family Delphacidae; genus Nilaparvata; species Nilaparvata lugens. Next base: position 17,432,027 of record NC_052511.1, on the reverse strand, counting down.
ACGGTAAGATACAGATATAAAAAGCTTGGCATCAGCTGATTAAAAGTGAATTGCTCATGTTCGCAGCGCGTATGTCTGTACGCACCTTTAGGCAATCACTCTTCTTTCGCTCCTTTTTTACTCAATCGAATTTCTTTCACTAATCTGCACATCTATTTTTCTGTTTGACTTATAATTGGGATCTATTGTTTGAATTATTGACTTTTTTTGCCAAGTTCTCTCTATCTACACTTTGCGCTATGATTATTTCTACTTGATTGATTTTCTTTACAATTCCTCTCCATTGAATATAATGTATTGACGACTGTCATAATATGTCAATATTGTAAAATACTATACTGTATAATATGATGTCTCATCACAGTGTTAAGTTCAAATTGTGTTGATCTATTCAAGTACATTATAAAAGAGAGAAGTTCAAGTATAAAAATGAGGCTAATGAAGTCTTTTCATGAGGACTTCAATGCAGGAGATTCCTAAAACCCCCTTTCATTCCATAACAGTGAAAAATTGCAGCATATTTCCACAATCAGTAGAGATGAGCTCAAATCAGATTCATCCATTCACGTCAATTACAAAGAAAGAATTTCAAGTATAAAAAATGAGGCCATTGTAGTTTTCCAATGAAGTCTTTTCATAAGGACTTCAATGCAGGAGCTTCCACAAAAAACCTCTATCATTCCATATCAGTGAAAAATTTCAGCATATTTTCACAATCAGTAGAGATAAGCTCGAATCTGGTTCATCTATTCACGTCCATTACACAAGAAGTTCAAGTGTAATAAATGAGTCCATTGTAGTTTTCCAATGAAGTCTTTCTATGAGGATTTCAATACAGGAGCTTCCACAAAAAACACCCCCTATCATTCCATAACAGTAGAAAATCATAGCATATTTCCACAATAGATTAAATAATACAGATAGATAGGCTGTCAACCTAACATCCATCTTTGGATGAGCGATTTGTGAGGTTTTTCTATTTGCATCGCGTATTGTTTGACAACTCAATAGAGTCGAACTACCCGTGAAAGCCTTCCACATTCGTGCTCACTGCATATATATTATCGTAGCATGCTCTATTGACAACACTGTTGTCGCCGAAAATGGTACAACATTGATGGCTAGCTTCAGGAAGAAGTCGTGCATGTATTATGAACGACTGCTTCTATTTTCGATTGGGACATGTTTTTTATTTGTGCCGGCAAAACAAATAATCACCAAGGTGATGGGCCCGGAATCACACATCGTTCAGGTAAGCACACATTCGATAACCTGCTTATGGCCTGACGAAATTATGGCTCAGGGGGTGGTGGATTGAGTGATTTACTTACACAAAATAAGGTTTCTTTTTTGCACTGATTGGTTTTCAGCGTTCACCAGTGCTTAAAACTTTCATTCAAACTACCTCAGACGTGAATCAGTCATTTCTGATCCGTAAATGTTCAAATCCTGCCATCAGTAGGTGCATAGAAACTTATACGCCACGAACAAGCGCATTTCACTTTTCATAAACTAATGCTATGTTTCTATGTTTATTATATCCATAGTTTTACAGAAACAGAAAGATACAGATGATATGATAAGCCTAGTATCAGCTGATGAAAAGTGAAATTCTTGTGTTCGTGGCACACAAGTATGTACGCCCCTTATGGCAAACTCTTCACTCCAATGTGAATGAAGTGTTCATGAACAAAGCTTGTTCATGAAATCATCGTATGGATTTGGTGACCGAGCTCCACCAGAATATATTGTACTATACTGTAGTCTGATTGGTGTTTCTTTCAACTCTCCACCTCCACGAATTCCACTGATGAGGATATTCAGCCAAGGGAGATGGTGGAAAAATTAGTGTTAGAATAGTTTGAATATTATTCCATTAGAAAGCTGGGAACATGTTTTCCCTGTACCTCCTACATTATTATCATAATCCGGTAGCATTATCACTATCAAACTACTAGTAGCTCTGTGAACAGTAGACCTCACGCAGTATTCTCATCCACAAGTACCTGATGTCACTTGTTTTAAATGTTAACAAACTCAGTTCACGTTTGAATTTGTATTCCATATATTACTAGCCGTCAGGCTCGCTTCGCTCGCCATATCCGTCTAGCCAGGGGGCTCCGCCCCCTGGACCCCCGGCTGGATCGTCCAAGAATGAGATCAGCAGGCTCGCTTCGCTCGCCTGCATTTTTCATTTGGGCATTTTTATCATATGTTAGGACAATCCAGTCGGGGGTCCAGACTAAACGGCTGGCTAAAAACGGATATGGCGAGCGAAGCGAGCCTGACTGCTAGTAATATAATATTCCCAGGATTGAAGTAGCAGTGCCCAATCAATTTCTCCGCGATAAATGCATTTGAATCTTCAACTTGGTGCCAACCTAACAAAGTCAACTCAACTTAATGCCAACTTGACAAAATTATTAATTTAGTTGCCAGTTAACAACTGTTACAACTGTTACTCTATCTAGATTATAGTTCTATAGTAACATATGATATGGAAATTTCAATTATAATTAAGAGATTGGGAGAAGAAGAATATACATGCTAAATGACGAACTTTAAACCCTTAAAAACAACCCTTAGAGTTAAAATATTGCCAAAAGATTTCTTAGTGCGCCTCTGAAGGGCCAACTGAACATACCTACCAAATTTGAGCGTTTTTGGTCTGGTAGATTTTTAGTTATGCGAGTGAGTGAGTGAGTGAATGAGTCAGTCAGTCAGTCAGTCAGTCAGTCAGTGAGTGAGTGCCATTTCGCTTTTATATAGATGATAAAATTCATCCAGTTCCGTGATAATCTTTCTATCTGATGAAAATTAATTTTTTACAATCTAAAATATTATAATTTCTCCAGCATCATTTAGTTCATTTGTTTATTTTTAACCACCTATAAAAAATTAGTTTTTTCGAATTTGAGAATATTGATACTAATGGGCACGCGACCTTGAAGCTGCGATTAGATCAGAGTTATTAACAAAATGTTAATAACTCAATCCTTATAGATTATATTAGATTGAACATAACTTATCATACACATGATGAAGATGTGTGTTTGTCAACTTCCGTTCAATCTAATGGAATCTATAAGGATTAAGTTATTAACATTTTGTTATAAAATATAACACTTTGGTGTAAACCCCAGCTTAAAGATGCATACCTCTTTAAGATCTTCGATTGAAACTATAGACCTTATACGAATACAGTAATAGACTTGCTTCTTCACACATCTGTGTAATCACTTGTCAGCTGATTTATGATGAATAATTCTATAGTCTGATTTTTACTCTACTATTGGCGTATGAAGGAGGCTACATTCTCCTTTTATATTGTCCTTGAGATGCAAAATTTCCAAAAACCTTGTATGTACGTCGACGCGCAATTAAAAAAGGAACATACCTGTCAAATTTTATGAAAATCTATTACTGCGTTTCACCGTAAATGCGCAACATATAAACATTTAAACATTAAGAGAAATTCCAAACCGTCGACTTGAATCTTAGACCTCACTTCGCTCGGTCAATTATTATTATTCAGGTATATTTTTTGTTCTCTGCATTTTCGTAACCAGGGCTCATAGAGGTTGTAAGAGGAGTATTTTTTTATCTTTCATATAATAATTCATCCTGCTAACATACGAGGTTTCCCTTATGTTGTATGTTGACAATGCAAAAGGAAAATTAATTTGATAGTTTCTATTATTCCTATTTTGTTTCTACAGTATTTTGTACATTTATGATTTTGTATCTCTTGATTCCTTAAATTCTTGTTATTTATAATGATTCAATTATACTAACTGTGAATTGTTTTCTTTTGCAATATATTCATTTCATCTCATCTATTGGCACGTCAGAGAGTCTGATGCTAAATCCAAACATTAGTTCAAACCACGACAAATATTCAATTGAAATTCAATCTGATGTGTCTCTAGCAGGCAATATTCAACAATGTGATCGCATTTGCATGAGCAAATAATAATTAATTGTAGCTGATTCAATCTCACTGGATTTGAGTTTCACTCAACTATCGAAACTCAAATTTTCGAGTAAAGCAGTATCAGGTATCACAATCCGAAACTAGTAGCCTATCTCAAATTGTTCTGATAGATTTGTGGTTTTGAAAATATCAAAACGTTTTCATTCCATAAATGAATATCAACCTCACATCAACACAGAGAGTTGATTAATGATCATTACATAATTATTATGCTAGCAAAGACCAAATACCAGTCTGGAATCTGTAGTGCTTGACTCTGGGGAAACTCCTTCCTTTCTTCTCAAACCATGATGATTTCTCAACATGTTTTAAATAAGATTGGCCACTTTCTTCATTTCTATTTCATGTGTATTTATTGATATTGTTATGGAATTCACCATACCAGATAAATATTAGAGACTGTGTTATAAGTGATTAACCTTTATATCGGCCATCTAAGGACTTATTAGTTGATAGAATTATTTCCTGAATTAGAGTTTATTATCTGTTATTCTAGTGAGTCAATTGTTTCATTTATTCAGCTAAGAGTACAATAAAGTGAAATTTTAAATCCAAGTGTTGTCAGCTCATTCTATAGCTTAGAAACCCACAAGAACTAGTTTTGTAGAGTTAAAATCCGCAACAATATTGTATCAGGGAAATATTTATTGTTATAATACTATTATATTAAGGGAGCAATTTCTACATATCTGTTTATATTTTTATATCTGGTTATCTGGTTATTTATGTTCAACGGATCTCGAAAACGGCTCTAACGATTTTCATGAAATTTGGAACATAGAAGGTTTATGATATAAAAATTCGATTGCACTAGGTCTTATCCTTGGGAAAACTCGCTGAACGACATTAAAAGGATAATAATTCATCCATGGCTGAAACAGCTGAGACTTTTGTCGTCTGTGGATAGTAAAAAGTGAGCGAGTGATTCTGTGAGGAAAATCAAAATATCGCATCCCCGAAATTCATAAGCTGACGTATAGCCAGCTGTAAAATATAAACACGATCATTTGAGAGAATTGTGTTCTGTCATGGCTTACTCTATCTATAGTAGGCTATGGTTCTGTCTATCAATAGATAGAAATAACGAGCGGAGCTCGGTGCCCCGATATTAATCACTTATCTGATGACACTAGGAATAGATTCTATCGTTGATGAAATAAACTCTTTATGTTCTCGAAGATGATATAATAGAAAATGTGAATAGTTCTCTAAATCGGTCTACACCTGCGTTGTCCTGTAAATACCCACAAAAAGCATGTCAATCAAGTATTCATTCACCTGTCTCTACCTGCATCGAATTCAGTGAAGACGTTCATAGTATTAACTGGTATCATTTTGAGACTGAAAGCGAAAACTTTTTAATTTTTGGCAACGGTTTGCAAATGAGAGGACGCAGCTGTTGTGAGACCCTAGACAGCCTCAATGGCGGTAAATGGACGTTGAAATTTTTCTGAATGCGTATTAGTGTTGTGGATTTGTTTGAGTGCCACTCCAACATCTATTTTGACTTCATTCACTGCTTGAATGTATAGTGGAGTTGAATTGGTCTAACATTTGGCACTAGACTTCATTTCTGGCTTATCTTGAACACAATTTTACTATTCATTCATATTTCATGATTTACTACTAGTATAATAATACAGTAGAGATAAATTTGTTAAATATTTGGCACTGGACTTCATCTCTGGCTTATCCTCTATTTTAATAGGAAAATATAATTCATTCATGTTACATTACTTAGATATTCTATCTATCTATTCTCGATGTTTACGATATCACACTTAAATTCATTTATACATTCAAATACAAATCATAAATAACTATTCTTCTTCTTCTTCTTCTTCTTCTTCTTCTTCTTCTTCTGCTTATTCTTCTTCACCTTTTTTTCTTCTTCTTCTTCTGCTTCTTGTCTTAGACTAACAACAGAGTAGTTATCATTGTCAGCTGTTATTGCATATTATGATCTACCTAACACCATAAACACCTCGTTTATCGTTCTATTTTCATCATTTTTTCGTCTCATTCTTTCTTAACGATCTTCATTCCTTCAAGGATTATTTTTTCTTCAATTATCTGTTCCGGTACTCATCTCTTACTCGGCTTTTCTCCATCTCTTTTTCCTGTCGGTTTGAAAATTGAGCTTCTAGAGGAATTCTTTGCTTGTACTCAACAATTATCTGTAAAATTTACCACTTTCTTCGTCACATCATTCATGATTCAATATTGAACTCTTTCAAATTGATCTCGTTGAAAGAGTGCTTCAGATTCGGTTTAGAGAGAGAGTGAGAGAGATTGATTGATTGATTGATTATATGCCTCTATTAGGGCGGATTTAGGACTCCTGGTCCTCTCTGCCACACAACCCTTTACAAAAGAAGAGAGAAAAAATAGATTACATATTATGTAATAAGATTACATAAGATTAATATAAGTAAATAACACTTTTAATCAAACTACAATAACATATAATAAAAGAGAGTTTTAAACTATATTTATTTATACAATTGGAAACAATATTTCAAATTCCACTAGATAAATCTTATAGTAAAACCTATCAGAAATGAAGAAATGAAGATCTAATCAAGTTGCCATTCACTCACACATGCCAAAACAACCCTAACTAAACACAAAGATTTTACAAAGTATAATAATTATCATAAAACAATATAAGATGAAATATTTTTGTATTTGTAGTTGCATAAAAGGTAGAAATGAGTTGAATTCATGTAGATTGATACAATGTAAATAGACAATGAATATAAAGCTGAACCCGACCCAAGCCTAATCTGCGCCACCAGATCCCAGCCAATTCAATACTAGAGAGAAAGAGAGACAGAAAAAAAGAGGGAGAGAAAGAGAGAGAGAGAGTGTGTGAGAGATAGAGAGAGAGAGAGGTAGAGAGAGGAGAGAGTGTGGGAGAGAGAGAGAGTGAGAGACTTAACGACAATTGCATGACACCAACCTTGACGCAATTATTGTTTTCCAACGAACCGAATTGAAATGGGTTCAGTCAATAGACCCGAAACTAAACAACAGAACAATCGATTGTCGGCGGTGCAGCAACAGGTTGTTTTGCCGTCAGGTGATGTTGGAAAATGAAACACGGTGAAAGCCGAAAACCTCCGTTCGCCCCACGGAAACGTTTGTTGTTTTCCTCGCCGTGACGAATCGCGGAACGATAGTGAGGTCCATATTATAATGGCAATGAAGAAAGATAGGGGAACAGGGTTGCCGGCTCTTTGCCTTCACACTGCCTTCTATAATAATGATAGCTGATACAGGTATATCTGATGTAATATTCATTTATATCTGATGTTCATTCATTCTTGTTGAAAATGATCAATTAATATTATTCGATATAATTATATTCTCCAACTAGTAGGTAACCCGTCCTTAGCAAGGATTTAATTGAAAACCTGACGTAATGAAATCTTGAGAATTGAAAATAGGACTATAACCATCCTCGGTGAATTTGGAATCGTTATGCAAAATTTCAAAGTTGCTAGTCATGGATATATATCAGTTTGAGACTGATGTAGATATAACAATTTTTGTTGGTGGGGAGTCCCTTGCGGGAAGGTTCAACCTCACATGGATATACAATTTAAGTAATCTCTCTTCCCGTGCTCCGCAAGGGTTCAATTAAAAACCTGTCGTTATGAAATTTTGAAGAATTAAAAATAGGCCTATAACCATCCTCGGTGAATTTGGAATCTATAAGCAAAATTTCAAGTTAATCAGTCCTGTAGTTCAAACGTGATGCTGTGTCATTCGTGAATTTCCTATCCCCTACATTGCTGTATAAACAGATTCTTTGTTTATCATTATTATAGATTGATTAATAACACATTTAATGATTAAGATTATAACTTGTTCAATTAATTATATTTCCACATTGCTAAAAACATATCTATAGTAAGGTCCACGTTATAATGACAGTATCTGATCAACTTCGGTTTTGCTATCCTTGTCTATCATTCGACAAAGCAGGTGGTACTATCCTTTTCTAGGTCCACAACGATGACAATTATGTTTTCGACAGTGTAGAAATATAATTAATTAATGCAAAAAACCGCATATACCCTCTTTTGAGCATTCATTGCCTGGACTCCCGCGCACTCCTGAAAGCTTGAAAAGGATAGCGCGATCTGCTTTGTCGAATAATAGACTAGGATAGCACAACACCAATGTTGATAAAATACTGCCATTATAACGTGGACCTCTCTAAAGAAACTTTTATCGCGCGCGTTGAGAGAGAAAGAGGAACAGAGAGAGAGTGAGTGTGTGAAGAGAGCTTGAGAGGGAGAGTCAGTAGATAGTGTGAGAAAGAGCAAGAGAAGTAATTGAGAAAGAGGAAGAGAAATTGAGGAAGAGAAAGGAAGGAGGGGGAAAGAGTGACGGAGGACTGAAGATAAATGACGGAGAAAATAGAATAGAGACCGTTTTCCTTTCCAGTAGCAGTGCACGAACGAGCCGGGAGTCGGAGTACAGAAAGCATTCGTGGCGGCGTCTGGGAAAGAATGTGCCGATCTATAAATTTTTAGAGCACGCCTGAAAATATTGAAACGCGCCACTTCGCACGACCGAACTTGTGGCCTAGTTGGCGGTGATTAAATCAGAATCAGAGAAAATCAGAGATTGTTTATTTTATGATCAGAATCTGTGTTGCGCGTCAACTTGATTGAACAGACTCTGATTGTTCCTACATATTATTAACTGTTAGTTATTATTTATTAGTTACTCACGAATAGAACAGAAGTGGTAATTTGGTGGAGTTCTATATTGAGTTGCTGTTTGTTTGCTGATGAGCACTGAAACGCTAGTTTAGAGAAGTTTTTCCAGTTATACAGAGTGATTTTATCAATTATACTGTATGTATGGGAACCCTTCAATAAGTTGGAGACTGATGTAGATATAACAATTTTTGTTGGTGGGGAGTCTCTTGCGAGATGGTTCAACCTCACATGGATATGTACAATTTGAGCCATCAATGGGCCTCACGACTTCCATACTTCAGCCGGGACCGACTTTATAACGTGTCCATCCGTTAACACGGGAGCGACCTGGTTAATAACATTTGGTGATATGTAGGCTTAAACCCGGGGATTTCTAGGCTGCTAAACGAGCACTCTATCCACTAGGATAGGAAATACAGTATTATCTACCGCAGTAGTAAGGTAGTAGTGAATCAAAAATTGAATTGCTTTAATTATTAAACTGTAATCAATTGATTAATTTAAATTAAAATAGGCTTATAACCATCCTTGGTAACTTCAGAATCATTTGGAAAATTTCATGTTAATTAAATCAGTAGTTCAGGTCTGATGAGTCAAACTCAAATATTATTAATATATTATGTATTTCCTATCCCGTAGGCTACATGTTCATTTGAATACTTCGTTTTATGAATAGTATAGAAGAAGCCCAGTTGCACAAAAGCTTGTTGAATTTTAATCATGATTAAATGGTACAATAACCAATCAGAGAAGATTTTTTTGGAAAGAAGGCTTCTCTGATTGGTTCTCGTGGCATTCAATAACGATTGAAATTTAACAGGTTTTTGTGCAACTGAGCTATAAAAATAAGTGATAAAATCAGTAATAGTGATGAGTAAATCAATAGTAGATGATGAATAATAGTGAAGAAGACAGAATAGTATAGGTGATGGTAAAATCAAGGTTACAGTGGGAATCATTCCCTTGATCTAGTATACCGCAACACATCACTTAAACTACATCATATTTTTTATTTATTACAACATGGCTAATTGATAGTTTTCTGCGTAGGAATATAGAGATTCTTAAAAATCTACACAATATATTGTATTTCCTACATGCCTCAAGACTAAATGTAAATCATTGCGTATTGAATTCTGCAGGGCCACAAAGTGGCCGGGCCACTTCATAGTCTCTTTTATTAAAATAGAGAGTACCACAGATTTAAAAAAACAACACAATTTATTGTCTTTTTTGTGTAGTTGAGAAGTTGATATTGTGGTAATTATTCATATTGAATGAAAAAGACTAAGAAATTGTCAAAAAACCACTGATTTATTGATAAATAGAAAGACCGGTTTCGGTTATTACACCATTGTCAATCTCTCAGTTTATCAGAGATTGACAATGGTGTAATAACCGAAACCGGTCTTTCTATTTATCAATAAATCAGTGGTTTTTTGACAATTTCTTAGTCTTTTTCATTCAACAATTTATTGTATTCCCTTGATACATGCCTCAAGACCAAACCCAAATCATTGCTTATTAATCTCTGCAGGGCTAGTTTTCTTCATAGAAATTGAGGGTACCAGTGATCCTTTAAAAAACTATACATAATTTTATTTCATAAAAACACTTCACTTGAATGGGCTACTTTTTTACAAATTAATAAAAGCAATATGAAAACGTACCCTTTATTATTAAAATAATAATTCATATTGTTTTTATTTATCGTTGTATTTCTACATGCCTTGCACTCAAGAACAATCCGACTGTCAAAAGCAATCTATGATGAGCTACAAGATGGCAATAAACAAGTCTATCACTATTAGCCGCAGTTTGATTAAATTCTCATCTCCTTCAAACGATGAGGAGCCAACAACTACCCATCGACATGATTCAATTGACTCGTAAACCGCTGGACATTTCTCGAGGGGACATTTTACAACTATGTCTCCAGCGGTGATTGGATTGATAGAGTGTCCCTCGGCTAAAGATAGGCTTTCTCTTAGAAGCCTTTCTGGTGCTTTGTGAGTGAGTGTGCGTGTGAATGAGAGTGCGTGAGTGCACTGATGTATCATCCATCACCAGCTGACACAGAATGTCTTCTCCGCACACAATCCGGGTGGTTCTGGGTTGTCGGCCACCTTGGACTGATTCTCAGGACAACAGTTGACGCCTCTCTTATTGATTGTTCTGTACAGCACTTTTAGCAACAATTATCATTTATACAGTGTCCCACGAAAGGTGTTACAGTCGAATACCATAGATTCTACATGGAAATTGCAACAAGAAATGATCAGTAAAATTTTCTTTTATCGACATTAGTTTACGAGATATATAGTTTTTTTTATATTTTAAAGAAAACTCCCATAACTGGATAACTATTAGTCAAAATCTAATTTTAAGAATATGGTAATAATAATAATATCGAGTGACCTGGCTGGCTCAGGTCTGGTGTCAGAGTTTTCAGGTCGCAACTGATCAATTTCAGGGCCTCTGACATGACCTAACGACTGCTTTTTAGGCAGCCGGGACCGACGGCTTAACGTGTCCATCCGAAACACGGGAGTGGCCCGAGATAAATATCTTGCCCGGGCCGGGATTTGAACCCGGGCCTCTGAATCATGAAGCCAGCATCTGATTCACTCGACTACGGCCACTCCTTAGAATATGGTTAGGAATTGGAAGAAAAATCCAATAATATCCTATCTTTTATTATACAATAATCAACTTCATATTATAAATTATATTTTCGAACACTTCATACGCTAAATTCAAGTTTATATATTACATCCCAGATTAAGCTGATTTACGACTCACACTGGCGCACAAGGAATCTTCCTTTTGCCGGTGTTTTTGCCTCACCTACTGTACTTATGCATGTGAACATAAATTAAATCTTCATTTTATAACTATTATTTATAATATAAAGGATATCATTTCGTTATTATAACTAATTAAATAAATTTATGTAACTTATCTTGGTTTAAGTGCAGTAGCATATACTATATTTATTTTTTGTAAAGCTTTTTTGTATTTTTTTTGCAAATAAAATTCATTCATTCATTTATTCAATAAGATTCATATAATTTGTTCCTTTCTTTGACGTTTTTGAAAATTCATGAGAACATTGATTTTTGAGATTCATGAAATTTGGCTTTGAACTCGAAAAATTTACTTTTTTTTATTTTGAGCGGTCATAAAAAGTAAAAAAAATGAACAAATTATATGAATTCCATTGAAAATTTTCTTCCTCTTTTCAACTATATCCTTAAAATTAGATTTTGACTGAGGAATGTCCCATATTTGTATCTCATATATGAAGAACCATCGTCAAGAGAAGATAGCTTTTCATAGAAATACTTGAACACTATGAAATGAAAATTCCTTTTTGGAAACATCTATCAATTTATTACTACAGATTCAATCAGTGTGTGGATGTTTTGAATATTTATATTCAATTCAATGCATCATATTCGTCATAAACAACTATCATATTCACGTGTCATCTGAAGAGCATCTAAAGTGATTAAGGATGACATTTAAGTTATAATTGTTGCTGAATTGTGGTGTTCACATTCCTGAATGATAGTGTTAATAATTATCATCTTGAATGATTACAATAACTGTCATCATTCTCATGACACAAACATTGATGATAAATTATGTAGGTGTGGAAATTACTGCTGGGTATACTTACTTTTTTCGTTCTTCCATTGAATATTGATCTTGATAATAGAACCGATAGTAATAGTATCAACAGTGGTTTCCTCAATATATAGTTGATTAACAGTGTAATTTATTCTCAAATGTTCAAATTATCACCTCTTCACTTGGAGAAGCACACTATAAATTTTTGAAATTTCATCTGTTATGAGACTGATTTGAATAATGATTATCACTCACTACTCACTACCAATCAACCATAGTAGTTGTTACATCTATGTGATTTCAGTACTGTGTAATTGTAATCAAGGTACTTGTAGACTTATCAAAGTCCATAAAAAGTAACGTGATAGTAATTTTCTCAGTCAAATGTATTATTTCAAACTTTGAAATATAATGAATAGAATATTCCAACGATCTCTAACAAAGTTCATGGATAAATTCGTCTTTGTCAGTCAAAATGACTGTAATTTATACATCCAGATTCTCCTGCTGCATTGCGCCTGAAATCCAGAAAGCCAATCTGGCTTTACCCTTATAAAGCAGGATTTGCAAACTCCAAAGCACAGAAGTGGTCTGGTATGTGGGAGTTTCAGGAGGTGAAAAATGAAGAGCTTGTGTCTGATCCAGGCAACAGAGTCCCTGGCTTTGAGTTGACCCGACAGCAGTGGGTTCGCCTAAACAGGTTCACAACTGGCCAGGGAACATGCTATAACAGCATGCATATTTGGGGACTTGCAGAGTCCCCCAATTGCGAGTGTGGAGAGACTCAAACCATGGACCACATTGTCTCATCATGTCCATTGTATCATTTTCCTGGAGGGTTGCCTAGATTGCACCTGGCGAATGAGGAGGCTGTGCTATGGCTAAGGGAGCTGAACGGCATTTGATGTTAATCCAAAAAAAAACTGATTGTTAGTTGTTAGTTTCATGTTTAATAATTAATATTTTATATTATGACAAATCCAAATTGCTAGGTTCTATTTTTTTATACTTGACTTTTGTTGCCCTAACCACTGCGACACCATACGCTTATATATAGTCAAAATGACATGACACAAACAACAAAATAACATGATTGCTAATAATAAATCTATGGAATATGGTGAAAGAAAGACTTTAAGTACATTAGTACCGAATAAATATGAAAGAAAGTCATAAATAGAAAAGATACACATTGTAGAGGTTTGTTGCTAAATTGTGTGACCGTTCAAAAATTAGCATCTTCATGTGTGACGTTGTGAAAGTCTCTTTCAGTTTCATTGGAATTTCATTCATTGGATTTGAAGCTGGTCCAATATTCTCAGCCAATCTCATTAATTAGAATAAAATAACATCTGTGCTTATTTTGAGGAAATGAAGGAAGAAGCTTCAGTAGCAAAGAAAGCTATAAATCAGAAAATAATTTTTCTTGGCAAACAGAGCCGACTGAATGAAGTCGACAGTTTCTGATAGTAATGACGATTGCCAAAATTATATTAGTTTGAGAAGAATTCGTTCAGAGTTTTTTCTAAATAAAAAAAAATTATATTAGTTTGAGAAAAATTCTTTCAGCATTTTTTTCTAGATGAAAAAAATGAGGTCCCTTTTTAGCCTGTCGTTTCCTATAAACGAACTATGTTGACAAGGCTGGAAATTTAGTTGAACACACACGTCAGACTTTGCCAGATTTTTCGGATGCTTGCCAAAAAATAAAAAGTTCCTTGATATTCTACAGTCTATTAATTCTGTAGCGTGAAACATCTTCTTCATAGTATTTTAACTCTGTATCTTTTTCATAGCATTATCCACTCACCGTATCCAAATCAATCAATATCCTGTTTCAATTCATTATTTGAAACAAAAAATTACACTCCAATCGAATTGATAGTCAAAAACTATACCATTATTAGAGACAGTGGCGTAACGTTCCCAAACCGGGCCACCCCGCAAAAAAAAAAAATTCCGGGCCACTCTTCTAAAATCGTACCACCTTTCTCCAGTGCTTTTGACAATAAAAAGTTGTTTCCATTCAATATAATATGGATATCTATAACAATATCACCATCACAACAACACAGATACTTTTCAATTAAGAGGAAATGTACAACTTCAAAAAATTCTCAAGTAATACTGGTATATTTATCCAATCAATAGGTGAGTTATCCTTAATTGATCTTTGTTATACAATAGGTAAACAGAATCCTACTCGAAAATAAAACACTTGTATCCTCTTTGGTTAAACTCGGTCCAAGTATTGAAATATTGAGTATCAGCAATAATAATTAATTAGTCTCAAGATTCGGTTTGACTTTCATGATACAATAGTACATAGATCCAATTCAACCTAATCTGATTTTAAACGTACTCAACCAGAGAATTCTATGATTCAACTTAAATTCATACAGGAAAAAATTATGTTTGAAACCCAAACTATATTATAATAATATGGAAATTTATTCCTTGAGCAACTACCATTCATTAAGTCACGTAATAACAATAATTTCTTTCTAGACGTTTTGTTTTAGGTCGTTAAATACGATACGATACGGAACATGAACTGTATTCTATAGTGGAACACATCACGAGACTCAGGCTAAACCAGGCGAAAATGTAAAAATGTTCCGTAATAATTTTTGTTGCTCAATAAACAGCGCTTTGCATGTTTCTCACAGATGTGGGTCGATTCCCGGGTCTTGGAACTGGAGCAAAGGCCAAGGTCGACTTCAGTTCTCAGCTCTAATGAGTTATTAAGTCCTAAAGAAATGACACCATGCACTTGACGAGTAGAGAAGACAAGTGACAGGGTGGAGTAGCTTGTGTGGGAAGTTCCACTTGTCAATTTGTCAAGAAAATTTGCAGTAGGTAGCTGGCTGCTCTATGACAATGTGCTAATAACTAGATTTGTCAAGAAAATTTGCAATTTACAGTAGGCAGCAGGCAACACTAAAAATATGCTAATAACTAGTTTTTTTTAATTCATCCTCGAATATATATTAATGGACACAATGTTAATTAATTTCAGAACTTTTATAATTGAAATAATCATTGTATATGGCGTGGGATTCTGGTGATGGAAATAAGTCTGCTCTGAAAAGTATACAATAATTAGTTCGATTGCGTTGTGAGCATTAGAAAGTTATTATGAAAATCTTGAACGTTCTATGCTACTAACTTATGTTTAATCATGCTGCATTATTTTTGAAATCATGACTTTCGAAATAGACAGTTTTAAACGTTTTTCAATTCAAAGCTATTCTTTTATTATTTCATTGCTCATTGAACACTTCCTCAGAAAAAAGTTGTATTTTGTATTTCAGTAAGTTTTTTTGAGATTGCAAGAAATGTATTGGTGATGCACGAAAATTGGAGCAGAGAGACTCTGAATTGGAGAATTTTTAGTGCCTTACATGAAAAAGGCAATACCAAGGCTGAACTATAATAGGCTTTGAAACTAAGAAGCTGTCTGATTGGTCAATGCGTTGACTTCACAGCTGCAATGCCATTTTACCTTCATAGCTCACAACCAATAGGAAGCAAGCAGTTTGAAAACGTCACATTCAAGTCATTGTCCAATCAAACTGTTCGTTAGTTAGGTCAGTATGCCCCTTTACACGTTTTCTTCATTAAGGCTGTGCAAAGGCTAAAAATAAACTTTCTACTGGTGATATTTTTCAAAGTTTTTCGATTTGTATATCATCAAAATATTTAAATGGAAAAGTTTTCTCAGGAAAACATTTTTCCCCGATCATTACTTTTTGAGATATGAGCGCCTAAAGTTTCAATTTCTGGGACAGAACATTTCAAATTCGGTAAGAGATAAATTCATGAGATTTGGAGGATAGTAGTAACAAAAGGCGGGTTCTGGGGCACAAGTGCCCCAGAACCCGCCTTCACCTCAAGGTCACCCAAGGTGACCAAACCTAACCTCAGGTCACCCAAGGTGACCAAACCTAACCTCAAGGTCATCCAGGTCAACCAAACCTAACCTCAAGGTCACCCAAATCAATCAAACCTAACCCCAGAAACCGCCTTCACCTCAAGGTCACCCAAGGTGACCAAACCTAACCTCAAGGTCATCCAGATCAACCAAACCTAACCTCAAGGTCACCCAAATCAATCAAACCTAACCTTAAAAAAAAAAAATTAAAAACACATAAAATTGGGAATAAATGGGAAAAAATCACTGGGATCTTGAACTGGGGCTATAAAAGGAGTTGTTCTGCAAGGAGTCGGACATTGTGTCTTGTGCAGTCGTGCCGCCAGTACGTGTGTGTGTGTGATTTTCGTGTATTTGTTTTAGATTACTTTCATCTTTATCATCATCAAGAGTAAGTACCAGTGCATTTTATAGCTATATATATATTTATATTATATTCCTGATTTGACAATTAAATTTAAAAGAGTTGAATTTTGAAGTAGGTGGTTTGAGACTGTCAATTAAATTCTAAAATGACTTGAATTCAAAAATGACTAGTGTAATTATGAATTAGGTTCCAATACATACAAGTGGAGAGTTTAATTGTGAATTAGGTTCTTTGAGTTGGTGGTTGTAATTCATACTAACTTAAAAAAACGTATAACAAGTCTTTGCCATAGAATTAGGCTGTACCCACAGTATGTTTGACATTGATAGTGATGAAGGTGTGTATGTCGTTTCAGACATGAGCGGCAATGGTTCTAATGATCAGGAGCACCCATCCCACCTACCCCCCTATCACGAAGTAGATCCTAGACCCCATTCACATTCCCCACCTCCACCATACAGCTCCCGACCATCATCCCCTAGAACATTTAATATAAACATCTATGAACCTCCATCCCCGACACACCCACACATCCAACCCTCGATCCTAGATATTGATACTGATTCACCGCCTTCATCTCCAATATCCAAAAGAAGTAGACCTCAATCCTCAACTCCAGCCCAATCCTCAGCCCCTGCCAATCAAGATCAGTTAGGTAGCTATGAAGAGAGGAGGATGATGTCATTTCTCAGGAGCAATGTCCACATCCGGAGACTCGGCATGCAGAACATAAGCTTACAAGTTGATGACGATGATGACAGTGATGAAGAGCCAGATCATCGTCATCATCTCGTGAGTGTATGCACTGTGTGCAGGGAAGTGGATAACTTCTGCCTTCTCCTGCCATACATGCACCTAGCATGTAGAATATGCATGCTAGGAGCAAGAAAATGCAGGTTCTGCCATAGACGGATCGATGGCTGGCTCAATATCAAGCAAACTCCTTATTAGTTCCCATTCCTACTATACCTAGCCTAACCAAACCAAACCTAATCCCACCTAACCTTTTCCAACCGAACCTAACCAAACCCAACCTAACCTATCCTAACCATTCCTTAACCTATCATACCATTTCAGAACCTAACCAATCATTGCTTTGTTGAAGATGGCTGAGAGCAATATCTAATGGAGTCATCACAGTCCAATGGGGTCATCACAGTGATGATGGGTCCTGCTTCAGCCATTATGAGCCGCCTCACACAAATAATCCAGGGGTCGGCTCATTTGTCAGCCAGCTCCTCATCTCGCCGCCACCACCAGTCACCCCACCACCACCACCATTCACCCCACCACCGCCACCAATCACCCCACCACCACCACCAGTCACCCCACCACCGCCGCCAGTCATCCAACCACCACCACCAGTCATCCAACTGCCGCCACCAGTCACCCCACCACCGCCACCAGTCACCCCACCACCGCCGCCAGTCATCTAACCACCACCACCAGTCACCCCACCACCGCCGCCAGCCATCCAACCACCGCCACCAGTCACCCCACCACCCCCGCCAGCCATCCAACCACCGCCAATCATCCAACCGCCACCACCAATCATCCAACCACAGCCAGTCACCCCACCACCACCACCAGTCATCCAACTGCCACCAGTCACCCCACTACTACCACCAGTCATCCAGCCGCCACCAATCATCCCACCAGCCGAGGCCAAGACGGCTTCAATTTGGTAGTAGCCCCTCATCACACCAATCAGCCTCACCACAGGATCCAATAATACAAACTTCCACAAGGAACTGGGTGATCCCTAGAGTTCCCACGCCTCCCACGCCTCTCGAGAACTGGGAGCTAGCAAACTCAGAGGAGAACCTTAGGAATTGGGGATTGCTGAATTCTGGTCAAAACCAGACTCCAACACCAGCTTCCCCTTCACAAGAATTGGAGTCTCTACCCCGGATTGAGCTGTGGGAGAATGAGGAGGAGATAGTTGATCCTCAGGTTTACAATGCAGTTGAACCTGAGAATGATCCACCTCCTCCTTACAACCCTGACTGGGGAGTTGCCTTCAGAGACAGACAACAGCAAGCAGGCAGTCCTTCACCTGCCGAGGAGATTTTAGACTATGGAATGGATGAAGAGGATCGGTTGGATGAAGCAGCTGGGACAAGTGTGGAAACTCCTTGTCCACCACCAGAAGAGATCTCTTAAAGGGATAAGTATGGTGGTGGTGTGCCATTTGCAAACTATTCCCCAACCATTGCTCCCAATATGTTACTCCCTAACCAACTGTATGATGGTTTGACACACTATCAACAACAGTGATGGTTATCTATTCTAGTCAGTATTATTTATATATATATATATTATGTATAATAAAATAACATTTGAATTCAATTTTTACAGAATGCCAGGCCCTCCCAGCCTCTACAAATTGGCGCAGTGTGCAACTGTTGAAGCTCTTTACTATGGTGCAGACATTGATCAGCTACCAAACTGCATAAAATGTGATCTATATCGAATCCCAACTAATAATACCTTTCCCACACAAACTCGAGATTTGATGTCAACAGTCAACAAACGTTTCAACATGAGAGATCTGATAATAATGATGGAGAAGATTGGCTACAATGAAGAGGAATACTTGGCTGCAGCTGATGTCCTGGCAGAATATAGATTCGCGCATAGAAAAACTATTTACCCAAGTCATCATCTACCCTATTGTATGAGTATACATCTCCTCCAAACATTTAATTGCCTGGATGATGCACCCTGCCGGTGTTCTGACCTGCAAGAAATTTTACATTACATGTCATACTCAATATTAACAAGGGACCCCTTCTTGCTGGACTACTTAGGTTTAGAAGATAACTTTGAGGTGGAGGAGGTATTAAACCGCTATATAACTATGAATGATCATTATTTTATAGACTATATGGACTATTTGGAGGAAAGAATCTCCCCTGAAGATTATGACTATCAACTATTACTACTATAATTACAATTGTGATTGCTGATTACAGAATGGAGGAGTATAGAGAATGTGTCTACCTTGAGGATCTTAGACAAATAGTGGAAGGACTCATCAGACTGGTTGAAGCCATGAATCTACCTCGTCAATCATATGCTCGAGCATATCAAAATGCTATAACAATGTCTAACACTATAGGTCATTTATCCTTGAGAATTCTACATGTACCCCCTTGTCACCTCAGTAGAGAGCCAGTAAGACTAGGAGATGTATGGTATTGCAGATGTCTGAATCTCACCTTCATGCTGAAACGACTGTACCAAGACATAAACCTCAATCTTGATAGGGATGCAGATCTGCTAACAAGCTATGGCTGGTGGACATCATTGATACCAGATGGTGATAAAGAATCACCAGTAAGTTTGCTGCATGATATTGGAAAGTATTATTGTAATAACTGATTTCTGAAACAATGAATATTTTGAATTGCAGATGTCAAACATTGAGGGTGCTAACAGCTCTGTCAGTGGTCCAGCCAATACCTCTGCCAGTGGTCCAGCCATTAGCTCTACCAGTGGGTCAGCAACCGCAAATCGAATCTTTGTTGATGGAGAGGACATAAAACCATTAATATTTGGCAACATGAAGGACCTGCAGCAGGGACAGCTGTACGACATGAAGGCGGTGCAGAGACTTACAACTAGATATGGAGAGAAAATCACAATTGACCTTGAAAAAGAGCATGAAATACTACGAGTCTTTGCACCAACTCAATACACCAACACAATGTTCAAGAGTGTCACTACTGCTGAGCC
This sequence comes from Nilaparvata lugens, assembly GCF_014356525.2. NCBI lineage: Eukaryota > Metazoa > Arthropoda > Insecta > Hemiptera > Delphacidae > Nilaparvata > Nilaparvata lugens. The sequence continues at coordinate 17,411,625 of NC_052511.1, read as the reverse complement.
GGTAAACATGACTGGGTACAAAATTGCTGTGTACTCAACAGGAAATACTCATAGACTAAGACTTTTCAAGAATTAAAATTAATATTGAATGTATTACCATTTGTAATATATGATAATAAAGAAATAAACCATCATTGGCTGATCCACTGTCAGCCAAATATTGCAATCAACCTGTGAATGATGTTTTAAGTTTGAACACTATTAATAATAGATATTTTAAAGACTCATGTAGTTTGAAAATAATACATCAAAATATTGATGGAATAATTAGCAAGGTGACCCTGTTAGATATTCTAGTGGAGGATGAACAGCCTGATATTTTGATATTAACCGAGCACGGGCTGAAAGAACATGAAATTAATTCCCTTCGTATTAATAACATGTCTTTAGTATGTAGCTATAGCAGAGTTGATATGAGGAAGGGAGGAGTAGTCATATATGTTAGTCTTGAATTGTTGAATATTATTAATTATAAATTTACTGTTCTAAATACTTCTGATCTTTGTAAGGTGAAAGATATCGAGATATGTGGCTTTAGTTTCAAGGTTAATGGAAGTTCTTATTTCATTTTAGGTCTGTATCGGTCGCCTAGCGGTGATTCTAGTGTATTTTTTGAAAAGCTTGAAATCTTGTGTGGTCGTTTTTGCAGTCATTTAACTGATAAGGTGATTATTGCTGGTGATTATAATATTAATGTTTAAAAAAGTTCCTCTGAACATAGAAATCTTGTCAGTATTCTTAACCTATTTGATTTGCACTATGTCATTAAAGAACCTACAAGAATATCTAGAATAAGTACAACAGCCATTGACAACATTGTTACTAATATTGATATAGGTTTTTATTCAGTACAAATTCTTCATACACTTTTGTCTGATCATACTGCACAGGTATTTCAAACACATGATTCCATAAAAAGATTCAAGACTAAGAAATTACCCCTTGGCCCTCCAATGTATAATTGCTCAACTGATAATATAATGAAACTGAAAACTTCTTTGGGTGGTGAATCATGGGTTTCAGTTTATAATGCAACAGATGTAAATGACCAGTTTGCGCAATTCCATGAAGTTTTACTATCTCACCTTAATATAAATTGCCCTTTAAAGCGTAGAAGTGATAAGAATCAAAGCAAAAAGAAATTTAGAGGTGAATGGATTACTGATGAAATTATACAAATGAGAAACCTTTTGGAAGTGGCTAAACTCAGAATGAATGATGGTATGAGAATTGATATTGAGCTATTGACAAATATTAAGAAAATGTATGATTATAAAGTTGTTGAAGCAAAAAAGAAATGTTTAAGTGATAGGATTTTAAGAGCAACAAATAAATCAAAGACTACCTGGAAAATCATTAACGAATTCAGAGGTAAAATAAAACAAATACAGCCTAATATAGAGTTAGAAGAAAATGGGAAAACTCTAAATAACTCCAAGCAGATAGCAGATACTTTCAATAGATTTTTCATATCAATGGCTCCCAAAATCAATGCTCCAAAATCAAATCTACAAGTTATTGATGCTCCATCCTTAGACAAATCCAATAATTGTAGCAACAGTATTTTCTTGTTTCCAACTAATAGTGTAGAAATTCTCACATTATAAAAAGTATCAAAACAAAAAAGTGTTGGATTTGATAATATTCCAGTTCATGTGATAAAGGAATGTTGTAATGAAATAGCTCTTCCTCTAGTCTTCATAATGAATAATGCTTTTGAAACTGGTATATTTCCAGATCTTCTCAAAGTTGCTAAGGTGAAACCATTGTTCAAGCAAGGTATAAGAACTGACATACATAATTACAGACCCATTTCTATTCTTTGTTCTCTCTCAAAAGTATTTGAGAAGCTAATTTATAACAGGATCTCGAGCAATTCAATTTAATTTCGTCCTGTCAAAATGGTTTTGTGAGGGGCAAATCGACAATAACTGCAGCAGTAACCTTTATTGAAAGTATTATTGATCAGGTTGATGAGGGTAACTTTGCTGTAGGTACATTTATGGATCTCTCCAAAGCTTTTGACAGTGTTGATAAAGAAATACTCCTTAGTAGGCTGAAAGTGTTGGAATTAGAGGTGTATGTGGTAGTCTGATCAAGTCTTATTTGACAAATAGAGTTCAGTTTGTTACAGTTGACTCTCATTCTCAGCTGGCTGAATCAGTGCGATTGAGTGTTACAAGAGGCGTGCCCAAGGCTCTATTTTGGGGCCCCTGCTCTTTGTTCTGTACACTAACAATGTGCAGTCCTCAGTCCCAGTGGGTTCAAACATAACACTTATGCCGATGATACGACATTGATGTTTAACAACAAAAATTTAGCTGATCTTGAAGTGGATGCTAATATAAAAACAAATATGGTAGCAAAATATTACAATGAGTCACTTCTGTCAGTAAACCCCCAAAAAAGTAAATATATTATGTTTGGTTCTAAGCATCAAATGTTCCAGCCTGTGATTAGCATTGGCGAGTCCACTGTTGAAAATGTAAAAGAGGCAAATTTTTTGGGATTGATTGTTGATAAGGATCTGTCCTGGAATGCACACACTGACGGTCTGGCAACTAGAATTAGTAGGAATCTATTTATATTGAGAAATATTGTCAGGTATGTGCCCAATGACACAGCGAAATTATTATAAAAATTATGCTTTAATATATTCCCATATTGTGTATGGAATAGAAATTTGGGGTAGCTCTTCATTGAAAAACATTAATAAAATATTTATTTTACAAAAAAAGGCAATAAGATACCTGGCAGGATTAGGCTACAACCACACATGCCGAGAAGCATTCAGAGTTCTTACGGTTCCTTGTATTTTTATTTATAGAGTAATTTTGTTTGTAGTTAAGAATATTAATAATTTTAATACTAATTCAGACATGCACCATTATAATACGAGGTATAGGGGCAATCTTAGTGTTCAAGCTTTCTCTTTTTGAGAAAAAACCTAGTTATGTAGGAGTGAAATTATTAAATGGTCTTCCAACTTATTTAAACCATACATCGGCTACTTTCAAAACAGATTTATATAGGTTTTTGGTTGAGAAGAGGTATTATAGTCTTCAAGAATTCTTTAATGATACATGATGTAGCCTATTCTTATAGACTAGTAATTTGTAATTAGATGTAAAATTCTATTTTATAGAAACTCTCATATGACTATTGTATTGATTGATTTATGAATTGTTTTGACTTTGATAATTGACGTTGTTCAACTATATGGATGTTTTGTTCTATATTATGTTGAATAAAAATATATTCTATTCTATTCTATTCTATTCTGTCTAAAACTTCTGTTCAAGAAAGTAAAATACTATTGAATGTATAACCCTTTGTAATAAATAATAAAGAATAAACCCTCATTGGCTGATCACTGTCTAAAACTAACTCTCATGTAATGATGTAAACATGTATGAAATAAACCTCATTTTGTGTGTTAACCATTGATTGAGAGTTTCATTAATTCATATAGGTAAAAAATCACCTTACTTTACTTTCAGCGTTGCAATTTCAGCAACCCCACTCCACCTCCCTCTGTCACATGACCAATGGCCACGCCCACCAGCATTAAGGGACTCTAGCTCAAGATGGTCATGCAGGACCTGTCACTCTACATGGTCATGGAGACCTATCACTCCAGATCAATATGTTCATGGTAGACCTACTGGATCAAGATGTTCATGAGAGACTCTAGATCAACATGGCAATGCTGCTCTAGAGATCAAAATGGCATTGAAGATAGATATCTTCAACGATTCCCACTCCACCTTCGCCATGTTTAGACATGACATATTTAATATGGACATTTTCAATGACCCTCACTCCTCCTGTCACATGTCTGTATGGGCATGTTTGGGGTCATCCACTCAGTGGTCAGTCAGTCAGTCAGTTCAATTACTGATCAGTCACTGTTCAGTCACTGTTCAGTCAGTCAGTTCAATTACTGATCAGTCAATCAGTTCAATTACTGATCAGTCAGTCAGTTCAATTACTGTTTAACTGTTCAGTCACTGTTCAGTCACTGTTCAGTTACTGTTCAGTCACTGTTCAGTCACTGTTCAGTCACTGTTCAGTCACTGTTCAGTCACTCATCACTCACTGTTCACTCTCTTTCTCTCTCACTATCTGTCACTCTCTCCCTCTCAGCCCTACAGTGGGAACATTATTGAGATGTATAGGCATAGTTGAGAGATGACATCATACAGACTTGTTGGAACAGGAAGTGGATGCTGATAATGACTGCTGGGCGTGGCTATTGGTCATGTGACTGGGGAGGTGGAGTGGGGTCGCTGAAATTGCATCGCTGAAAGTAAAGTAAGGTGATTTCTTACCTATATGAATCATGTAGAAGTAAGAGTACAAGGCATGATACATCTCACATTCTGCACTATCGAAAATTGTCATCAACTCCTATAGTAAATTTCTCTTGGAAACATGTATGGATAGTCATATAGTGCAGGGTGTGAGATGCATCTTGAGACTAGTGCTTGGTTTGAGCTGTTTCTTATATATACTAAATCAACAGGTGGTGAAATAAAAACAAATGTTGGATAATAATAAATATATAATTGGATATGAAACATGGAATATAGAAATATAGAATAAAATACAGAAATACAGAATAAAATACAGTGCAAATATGGAATGATATAAACATACAGAAAAATATACAAATAGAATATAGAATAATGATATTATTATAGGAATATACACATCATACCTGTATGGAGGTATTTTTCGATTTTTGGAACTGTGAGAAAAATACTCTCCATACAGGTATGTCGCACCCGAAGTCTCTGGTGCCGTTCCTGCTGTATGATCAGCATAGCCAGCTCTAGATCAATGAATGGATAGTGGATTTCCAGATCTCCAATCCTTTGATATAGAGCTGGCCGTCTATCTACATGCAGGAGTAGTAGGGTGATAAGCTCGTGTTGATCTGCCACTCTTATCAGGCCCACTAATCTCCCAAAAACGCCCAGAGACCTCCGATGCTCTGGAGTAGGGGGCTCATAATTGAGCAGGTCCTGCTCAATTATCATGAGTGTTATCAAGAATATTAATCTTGTCTGATTAAATATTCTGGATAAGATCTCCTGACACCCCATGTACCAAGCAGGAGTTGGGGGGAAGGGGGCTATAATCTGCAGTCTGCGGACGACCCTCCTACGTTGTCTGTTCAACAATGCGTGAGAGGGTCATCCTCGGCCATAGCCCCTCTCCCTCTCAAGCCTCCTCTGGATGGGCGAACCTGCTCTATAAAACTCCCCCACTCCGAATCGCGCCTCCTCACCCCCCTCCCCCTCCAGCAGCAGCAGTGGTGGGGATGCGGCCGGTGGGGATGCTGCTGGTGGGGATGCTGCCGGTGGGGATGCTGGTGGTGAAGATGCTGCCGGTGGGGATGCTGGTGGTGGAGATGCTGCTGGTGGGGATGCTGGTGGTGGAGATGCTGGTGGTGGGGATGCTGCTGGTGGGGATGCTGGTGGTGGAGATGCTGCCGGTGGGGATGCTGGTGGTGGAGATGCTGGTGGTGGGGATGCTGTTGGTGAGGATGCTGCTGGTGGGGATGCTGGTGGTGGAGATGCTGCTGGTGGGGATGCTGGTGGTTGGGATGCTGGTGGTGGAGATGCTGCCGGTGGGGTGCTGGTGGTGGAGATGCTGGTGGTGGGGATGCTGCTGGTGGGGATGCTGGCAGTGGAGAAGTGACCGGTGCATCCAGTCACCTCAACCACTCCTCCAAGCCAATATTATTAGTCTCATCTAGCTGTAAAGAAAGAAAAATACTATGGATTGAACAGTAATAGAATACATTCCAATTTTACATTTCAAAGTATGCAAAAATGAATTGAACCTTGTAGAGCTGGTAAGACAAATTAATATTCAGTACTAGCATATGGTTTCAAAATGGTGGGGTGGGCTTGAATATATAGACCGGAACTGCATTCGTCCTTGTAAGGTCTCTGAAGTGAAATTTTGAAACATGTTAATCATCAGCTAAGAGGAGAATTGGTGCGTAATGATAAAGTCTAAGGTTGTCTCACGGTAAGCTCGTATATGATTGTAATTAGTATATCCTTATCTATAAACGTTGCTACATTGTGCTATGAGATGAGTGAAAACTGCAACAAGAAATGACAAACTTTGATATGCCAATTTTCAATGAACTTTCATTGGAGATATATTCCATTAAAGCATTACATAATGTTTTTCAGTTTGATTGGTTCTATGTTAAGAATGTAAGATTTGGCGAGAATGATTTAATTTATATCAATATAGATTCAGAAGACAACTTTGAAATCACTATTATTCTTCCAAAAGAATATTCAACTGTGTTGAATACATACACATACACACACAACATAAAGATTTTTAAAAGGAAAAGATGAGATTTGAATGTAACTGCTGGACATGTATTGAAAGAATGGTAAAATCTCATCCTAGTTGTCAAGTACATCTAGAATTTATGACAGTAAGAAGTTCGTTTCATTTAAATCTGTCAGAAGTTCGTTTCACTTTAATCTGTCACTAGATTGCCTCTCTCTCTCACACATATATCTCTCTCTGCTATGAATATATAGACCGGAACCGCATTCGTCCTTGTAAGGTCTCTGAAGTGAAATTTTGAAACATGTTAATCATCAGCCAAGAGGAGAATTGGTGCGTAATGATACCGTCTAAGGTTGTCTCACGGTACGCTTGTATATGATTGTAATTAGTATATCCTCATCTATAAACGTTGCTACATTGTGCTATGAGATGAGTGAAAACTGCAACAAGAAATGACAAACTTTGATATGCCAATTTTCAATGAACTTTCATTGGAGATATATCCCATTAAAGCATTACATAATGTTTTTCAGTTTGATTGGTTCTATGTTAAGAATGTAAGATTTGGCGAGAATGATTTAATCTATATCAATATAGATTCAGAAGACAACTTTGAATTCACTATTATTCTTCCAAAAGAATATTCAACTGTGTTGAATACATACACACACACAACATAAAGATTTTTAAAAGGAAAAGATGGGATTTGAATGTTACTGCTGGACATGTATTGAAAGAATGGTAAAATCTCATCCTAGTTGTCAAGTACATCTAGAATTTATGACAGTAAGAAGTTCGTTTCACTTGAATCTGGCAGAAGTTCGTTTTACTTAAATCTGTCACTAGATTGCCTCTCTCTCTCACACATATCTCTCTCTCTGCTATAAATCAACATCAAATAGACCGTGACTAAATGTAATTGAGCATGACTGAATGTAATTAGGTATGACTATATTAACTGGAGCATGACTAGAGAGAGAGTATCAAATCCATACTTCTCATCTACTAATAATGAAGTATGTATAAATAAATATGAATATTTATACATAAATAATGAATACTTATAATGAAGTGAATATAGATGAGGAAAGGTTCTCATAGAGTACATACCATGTCATCATCGATGTTAACTGCCTCCACCACCAGCATCTCCATCGGAGCCTCCAGTGTAGGCGGGGGTGGATAAGCCGGGGGCGGAGAAGCCTGGGACGGAGATGCCGGGGGCGGAGATGCGTCCATGAAGGAGGGCTCTGTTGGATATAGGGTTTGCTCCATATCCAGGAGTTCTTCCAACTCTGTGTAAAGTGACATTGTAATGTAATGAAGCAATGGAGATTTACCACATTTTATTGAAATTTTTTATCTCCCCACCATGTAAGAAAACAGGATTGTGTAGGATATTTCCTTATGGATAAGCCAACTTTATCGTTAGGAGACCACTATCAATTCCCTTCTCGAATATATCAAGCATCGTTATAGGAATTCGTTGTCCGATTATAATAATATTTCTATCAAAATAACCAACAGTCGTGATAGTATGGCTGCAGGACATCCTGTTTAGAGATATGTAGCAGTAAAAAAGTTGAATTATCCATCCTTTTGCCTCTGATATAAAATGTATCCTGTTTAGAGATATGTAACAGGAAAAAAGTTGTAATCTACATCCTTTTGCCTCTGTGATAGTATACAAGTAATTAAAGCTAGTGACCTTGATGGTTTCCTTCAGTATGGATAAGTCTGCAATAGCAAGAGAGCTGCACAAGCCAGCTCGTAGGAACTTTCCTACAAGGAAAGTCACTGTGAAAGGCCTTGATGATCTGTATCAGATCGACCTTGTTGAGATATTGTCATATGCAAGACAGAGCAAAGGCTATAGATATATTATCACAATAATCAATTGTCTTAGTAAGTTTGCTTTTGCTATACCAATTAAAAGCAAGTCAGCTGATGAAGTGGTCAAGGCAATGCAGTCTGTATTTAAAAAACATCTAATGATTTTTTTTTTTTTTATTATACAAACATCAAGGCATTTATTATGGCAAACATCTATGTCAATCAGATACAGAAAATAACTCTTTCCTTATTTCTACTGGTGTATATTTCAACACATCTAGCTTGATTCTAATTTCATAATTCAAATCTATGTTGGGGTTCTCAAATTCTTCCTCTATCCAATAGTTTGACACATACAATGCTTCCAGGTTTTCAAACTGTAAAATATATCAACTATTGTTCCTACAGTATACCTGTTTGATTGCAATAATGACCAATTCTGGCCCTTCTTGTAACTCCTATACTATGTATACTTTAACAACTATGTCCAAGCTCATTGCAGCTTGCTGTGAGTAAACAGTGACTGAACAGTGACTGAACAGTGACTGAACAGTGACTAAACAGTTAAACAGTAATTGAACTGACTGACTGATCAGTAATTGAACTAACTGACTGATCAGTAATTGAACTGACTGACTGAACAGTGACTGAACAGTGACTGATCAGTAATTGAACTGACTGACTGACCACTGAGTGGACAACCCCAACCATGCCCATACAGACATGTGACAGGAGGAGTGAGGGTCATTGAAAATGTCCATATTAAATATTCGTTAATATAAATTAGACGTTATCATTACACTAATAAGGTATTATTAGTTGGGATTCGATATAGATCATATTTTATGCAGTTTGGTAGCTGATCAATGTCTGCACCATAGTAAAAGAGCTTCAACAGTTGCACACTGTACCAATTTGTAGAGGCTGGGAGGGCCTGGCATTCTGTAAAAATTGAATTCAAATGTTATTTTATTATACATAATATATATGTATATAATACTGACTAGAATGGATAACCATCACTGTTGTTGATAGTGTGTCAAACCATCATACAGTTGGTTAGGGAGTAACATATTGGGAGCAATGGTTGGGGAATAGTTTGCAAATGGCACACCACCACCATACTTATCCCTTCTTTCTTCTGGTGGTGGACAAGGAGTTTCCACACTTGTCCCAGCTGCTTCATCCAACCGATCCTCTTTATCCATTTCATAGTCTAAAATCTCCTCGGCAGGTGAAGGACTGCCTGCTTGCTGTTGTCTGTCTCTGAAGGCAACTCCCCACTCAGGGTTGTAAGGAGGAGGTGGATCATTCTCAGGTTCAACTGCATTGTAAACCTGAGGATCAACTATCTCCCCCTCATTCTCCCACAGCTCAATCCGGGCTAGAGACTCCAATTCGTGTGAAGGGGAAGCTGGCATTAGAGTCTGGTTTTGACCAGAATTCAGCAATCCCCATATCCTAAGGTTCTCCTCCGAGTTTGCTAGCTCCCAGTTCTTGAGAGGTGTGGGAGGCATGGGAACTCTAGGGATCACCCAGTTCCTTGAGGAAGTTTGTATTATTGGATCCTGTGGTGAGGCTAATTGGTGTGATGAGGGGCTACTACCAAATTGAAGCCGTCTTGGCCTCGGCCGGTGGGATGATTGGCGGCAGCTGGATGACTGGTGGTAGTAGTGGGGTGACTGGCGGCGGTTGGATGACTGGTGGTGGTGGTGGGGTGTCTGGCGGCGGTTGGATGACTGGTGGTGGCGGTTGGATGATTGGTGGTGGTTGGATGGCTGGCGGCGGTGGTGGGGTGACTGGTGGCGGTGGTTGGATGGCTGGCAGCGGTGGTGGGGTGACTGGTGGCGGTGGTTGGATGACTGGCAGTGGTGGTGGGGTGACTGGTGGCGGTGGTGGGGTGACTGGTGGCAGCAGTTGGATGACTGGTGGTGGTGGTTGGATGACTGGCAGCGGTGGTGGGGTGACTGGTGGCGGTGGTGGGGTGACTGGTGGCGGTGGTGGGGTGACTGGTGGTGATGGTTGGGTGACTGGTGGCAGCGGCGAGATGAGGAGCTGGCTGACAAATGAGCTGACCCCTGGATTATTTGTGTGAGGCGGCTCATAATGGCTGAAGCAGGACCCATCATCACTGTGATGACCCCATTGGACTGTGATGACTCCATTAGATATTGCTCTCAGCCATCTTCAACAAAGCAATGATTGGTTAGGTTCTGAAATGGTATGATAGGTTAAGGAATGGTTAGGATAGGTTAGGTTGGGTTTGGTTAGGTTCGGTTAGAAAAGGTTAGGTGGGATTAGGTTTGGTTTGGTTAGGCTAGGTATAGTAGGAATGGGAACTAATAAGGAGTTTGCTTGATATTGAGCCATCCATCGATCCGTCTATGGCAGAACCTGCATTTTCTTGCTCCTAGCATGCATATTTTACATGCTAGGTGCATGCATGGCAGGAGAAGGCAGGAGTTATCCACTTCCCTGCACACAGAGCATACACTCACGAGATGATGATGATGATCTGGCTCTTCATCACTGTCATCATCGTCATCAACTTGTAAGCTTATGTTCTGCATGCTGAGTCTCCGGATGTGGACATTGCTCCTGAGAAATGACATCATCCTCCTCTCTTCATAGCTACCTAACTGATCTTGATTGGCAGGGGCTGAGGATTGGGCTGGGGTTGAGGATTGAGGTCTACTTCTTTCGGATGTTGAAGATGAAGGCGGTGAATCAGTATCAATATCTAGGATTGAGGGTCGGATGTGTGGGTGTGTCGGGGATGGAGGTTCATAGATGTTTATATTAAATGTTCTAGGGCATGATGGTCGGGAGCTGTATGGTGGGGGTGGGGAATGTGAATGGGGTCTAGGATCTACTTCGTGATAGGGGGGAAGGTGGGATGGGTGCTCCTGATCATTAGAACCATTGCCGCTCATGTCTGAAATGACATACACACCTTCATCACTATCAATGTCAAACATACTGTGGGTACAGCCTAATTCTATGGCAAAGACTTGTTATACGTTTTTTAAGTTAGGATGAATTACAACCACCAACTCAAAGAACCTAATTCACAATTAAACTTTCAACTTGTATGTATTGGAACCCAATTCATAATTACACTAGTCATTTTTGACTATGTCATTTACTCTATGAATTGGAACCTGATTCACAATTACACTAGTCACTTTTGAATTTAAGTCATTTTAGAATTTGTCACATTATTTTTTATAATTAAATAACGATTAGCCTCCTGCTTGGCATCAGTCGGTAGAGCATGAAAATATTTTTAATAATTATAAAAATCAGGTCGTGGTTTTCTATAGGATACAGTCTCATAAAAATCTTGATAGGCCCAAATATGAGCTTCCACAATAATTCTGATAATTCATTAAGAAAAATATATATAATACTTATCCTATAGTATTGAGGAATAAAAATAAATCGTACACCATAAACAATTTGATATATATATTAACAAATATCTCAAAAAATAAATCAGAGCAAAAATATATAGAGCGACAAAAAATATATAATATAAGATAAAACAATAATCGAAATCAATAAAATATCACAGGCTAAATACTATTCTTTAAATTTTATAGCACGAAACGTTACCATGTGCTTCCATTTTTATGATCATATGCATTTATTTGCATGTAGCTGCGATATCAGCTTGCTAATACCTGTCGACTTGGACAATTCTATTTAAAATAGATTCTTAAAATCAGCATGATAAATTGACAAACTATTAATCCCAATATATATATTAAATTCTATAGTTTCTAATAGATTTCTTTGTAATAAATGTATATTTTATCTCAGGGTGTGAGATTCGGCACCTGAAGGAATAATAGAGCAATTCATCTAGTGAATCAGAGCTACACTAAACTATTGCAAATTATATTGCAGAAATTAATGATCATATGAATATTGTATTAACAGCCTAGATCTTAGACTTCTTTGATTGATAGATCTTCTGATATATGAATTGATTCGTTACTTTCTAATAAAATACCTTTTATACTACATTTACTTGCGCAAGTATTTTTACCAAATTCTTAATTTATAAGAAACCCTTTCGACGAGCTAGCTTTGATTCTTATGTAATTTCGAAGCACTGAGGGCGCCCTATCACTATTTCAATATTTTTCACTCATGTGCCGGAATTTTCTTATGAGTTGCTGATGTCGATCCAACTCCTGGTGGTCCTGGATTATTTTAGCCGGAGTCGTCTCTTCCAAGGGGTTACAAAATTATTTAAAAATGACTTTTGCTTTATATGAGCATCACAAAGTCTTATAAGAAATTTAGTAATTCAATTTGACTTTAAATTATTACAAGGTACAGTAAGGTATTGAGCTCTATAATTTTTGGTGACCTCTCATGGTGGTAGTTGGCAGGCGAGTGTGGTTCTCGTTTCTCATTTTTACAATTTTCATTTCCGACTTCTAAATTTGCATAAAATTTGAATATTCTATTCCTCCGCCATTCAAGGCTCAAATAGACCGTACCAAAATATTAAATTATTACTTATGTTATATATTTAATAATTTCTTTGCCTTCGGGCCATATCCAAAACATATACTATACAACAATTTTTTATAAATTCTTATTATTTGTAGGAATATATACAAATATATTTGAACCAGCTCACTATTGCCGCCTATCAATTGCCACTATTTGATTGGTGCATGCAAATTATTACAGTATTCATGCGCCCAGTAACCTCCTACTTCCTTAATACATTTAATTATTTTTGTTGGGGTTTTTAAATATGCTTTTTACATGCCAAGTAATTTTTTATAGATTATTAGTTGTTTCGTATCTTACAATAATTAGCCACGTGAGACTTTTAGTTCTTCAAGTTGCATACTGTTTTGCCACAATAAATTTCTGCCAAGGTGTTTGGTCAGATTCTATGTTGTATGGCTCGGTCGATCGTTAGGTCGCCGATCAGTAAATGTTTTATGCCTAACCTCAATTTTCAATATTTTATATAATATTATATAGTAGCAGAAATTATTTCCATTCCTCTTCATCTGTTGTACAATTTAGCCAGGACGTCTGATATTATCTAATCTTTAACATTATCATCTTTGGCGATATTAGCCAGTTACTTCACTTAGACCTATAAATATTTCAACTAGAGATTTTTATTTCTCTATCCAAATTAAAATATGTTACAAATTTAATTGACAGTCTCAAACCACCTACTTCAAAATTCAACTCTTTTAAATTTAATTGTCAAATCAGGAATATAATACAAATATATATATAGCTATAAAATGCACTGGTACTTACTCTTGATGATGATAAAGATGAAAGTAATCCAAAACAAATACACAAAAATCACACACACACGTACTGGCGGCACGACTGCACAAGACACAATGTCTCACTCCTTGCAGAACAACTCCTTTTATAGCCCCAGTTCAAGATCCCAGTGATTTTTTCCCATTTATTCCCGATTTTATGTGTTTTTAATTTTTTTTTTATTTTTTTTTAAGGTTAGGTTTGATTGATTTGGGTGACCTTGAGGTTAGGTTTGGTTGACCTGGATGACCTTGAGGTTAGGTTTGGTCACCTTGGGTGACCTTGAGGTGAAGGCGGGTTCTGGGGCACTTGTGCCCCAGAACCCGCCTTTTGTTACTACTGAGGATAAATTCTTCATAGTATTGTTGATTGAATAAAACAATTTTTTGAAAATATCAGTTTTTGATAAAGTTATTTAATTCACTAAAAATGACAAAGAGTTATTTCTCAAAACTTTCTCGAAAATTTATATTTTCAAAAAATTCTTAGTTTATTCAATCAACAATACCATGAAGAATTTATTCTCTAAATCTCATAAATTTATCTCTTACCCAATTTGAAATGTTCTGTCCCATAAATTTAATCTTTATTATCTCAAACAGTATAGTAATGATTGGGAAAAAATGTTTTCCTGAGAGAACTTTTTCATTTCAATAGCTTGATGATATACAAATCGAAAAACTTTGAAAAATATCACCAGTAGAAAGTTTATTTTTAGCCTTTCCACAGCATTGTTTTCCTCATGTTTCAAAATTGAAGGAACTATCAAGAATATTCCATTTCAAAAATATTTGTGAAATATTTCACAAATACTTTAACTTAGGTGCATCAAAACTCATTAGTTGGTGGGTGAATAATAATAATTATTGTGTAGCGTACGATGCATTCTTGCTTTCCAATACAACTCTGTTCTCCTGTGATTTATCTGTTATGTTTGATGATATGCCCTCTAATCGAATGTTTTTTTTTTTCAGTAGAGCACAGAAATAGAAGAACGGTGAGAGACAATCGTCACGCAATTCTATTCGCGTCTCGAAGATGGACATATTGATAGGAGGTTCGCGTGAGCGGCTGATACGCTTTCAGGATGGCTCCTGGCTCCTGACTGCCGCTAATTTCGAAAAGATCTATCACCGTAAATTGTCCATCCGCCACACAAACCAATTTCATGCGTCATCAAGTGCACAATCTGATCGCAAATAATGGTGCACTAATCAGAGGAATCTAATTTGCACGAATTGTTTCAAATTTCTTCACAATTGTTGTTACTGGAAATGGATAATTGCCTGGTTATTTCCATGTGAAATAAGCTAGCAGACTTTGGAGAATTGCACACATGAAAAATTAATCTCATCAAATTAATTCTTCAAGCACTCAAAAACCTTTTTTGGACTATTATACAGAGTGTTTACGAACTCCCTACCAGAACGCTAGGGCATTGTTTCTGGGTAAGAAACATATCTAAATTATCGTCGTCGTCGTCTTCTTACAGTGGTAGGCATTAATACCTGTTCCGCCTTCAAACATTCTCCCACCTTTTCCTTGGTCTGCCAATACTTCTCCTCCCTTCTGGCTTGTAAGCAATGGCAGCTTTCGGGATTCTTCCGTTTCCCATTCTCTCAACGTGTTCTCTCCACTGTTTTCGATTCTCGTCAACTCGTTGAGGTATAGAGATCACATTGAGCTCTCTACGGATATCAATATTATAAAGCCTGTCCTCTCTGGTGCATCCCTTCACTGACCTTAAAAATCTCATTTCGGCCGCCTGTAACCTGCTCCACTCCCTTCTCTTTGGTACCCAGGTTTCAGAGCCATACAAAAGTGTAGGGACGGCCATTACTTTATAAAATTTGAGCTTCGTCTCTTTTCGGGCTTTATTTTTGAGAGTTCTGTTGATAGTTCCGCATATGTACTGGGATCTGTTAATTTTTGCATTCAAGTCATGGTCTTCCTCGTATGTAATATCACATCCCAAATATTTGAAATGTGATACCTGTTCCAGTATTCTGTTGTTGAGAACTATTTTAGAACGTATCGGAGACTTCCCCAGAAATGCCATCACTTTTGTCATGTGCAAGGAAATCTTCATATTATATTCTGAGCTCAGGAGATGGAGTTGGTATATTGCTCTTTGCAGATCGTCCTCTGATTCCTGCAATATCACTTGATCATCTGCAAACCATAATGAATTGACAGCAATATTGTGTGTTAGCTGTATACCTGGGTGAATTTTTTGCTTCCACTTCCTACAAAGGTCGTCCGCATAAATATTGAAGAGAGTTGGTGAGAGAGGACAACCCTGTCTCAATACAACATTGATAACAATCTCCTCTGACTGGGAGCCTGAGCAGTCTAGGATTATTTTCGTCTCGCTGTACAAACTCTTGACAACTTCGACTAAATGAATTGGGAAACCTCGTTGGATCAACTTATCTAACAATAATTGACGATTGACTTTATCAAACTTTATCTAAATTATCATATTTAAATTGTCCGGAAGTCTTCAGTTACTCATATAGCGGCCATTTTGCTTTTTTCACTTATTATTTTTTCTCTAAATAATGGTTAAACATACGAAATTGTAACTTTGCACATTCATTTACAACTAGTCAAAGCTACACAAAAATGCTAATTTTTCAAGTTCATAAAACAAAATGGCGGCAATTTAAAATTTCGTTTCTTGATTAACTCAGAAACTGTTGGTTTTACAAAAAAATTACAAAAATAATTTTTTAGTGAATTTAATCACCTATTGATTGGTACTTAATTTTATTATATTGAACGAATATTAACTGATAGGTAACCACTGAAAGTCTGTTGCAGTGCACACCAAGGCATGCTGATAAGAGTCGCCTCAATGATGCAAAAATCTCTATTTGCATTGCATGTTAATAGTAAGCGATTTTAGGTTATTTCAAACAATGAAAAACGTTACATAACCCTCTAAAGGTGTGTCACCAACCACGAAATCTGCCATATCTCAGTCAATATTGGTCCAATCTTAAAAAATCAAGAACCTAACCATTCGTTAGGTAATTGAATCTACTGAAAAAAAGTTATTTCTGTATTTTTTTTGTAAAACCAACGGTTTCTAAGTTATTAAAAAGGAAAATTTAAATGGCCGCCATTTTGTTTCATGAATTTTAAAAATTATCATAATTTTCTGGAAGCTTTGTCTAGTTGTTATAAATGATTATGCAAAGTTTCAATTTCGTATGTTTAACCATTATTTAGAAAAAAATAATAAGTGAAAAAAGCTATGTGAGTAACTGAAGACTTCCGGACAATTTAAATATGATATTTAGATATGTTTCTTACCCAGGAACAATGCCCTAGAGCATTGGTAGAGAGTTCGTAAACACTCTGTATATGAGTTTCAAAATTTGGGAGAGGAACATTTTGCGGTGATCCTGTTGAATCTCTCCCAATCATTGACTTGATTTTGTTCAGAAATAAATTGAAAAAGTCACATACTAGGATACTAGAGAAGAAAGCTTCAAGAGTTTTTCTCCTAGACTTGCTTAGTGGAATGACTAAATAACAATAAAGATTGGAAATTCATTCAATAAAACAATATATCATTGTCTGACATTTCATTGCATGATCATTTTTATGTGAGGAATTTTATATGCATTATACACCATCTGACCTTGGAGAGTAGAACAACACTGAGATAAATTTAACTCTTACGAATTTTCCTTGAGGAAACCTATCGAAGAT
Source organism: Nilaparvata lugens (assembly GCF_014356525.2). NCBI lineage: Eukaryota > Metazoa > Arthropoda > Insecta > Hemiptera > Delphacidae > Nilaparvata > Nilaparvata lugens. The sequence goes on along the minus strand of NC_052511.1, from coordinate 17,394,432 downwards.
TGAGATATAAAAATTTGCATCAACGTATCTTAGCAATCCAGTGGATGGATGAAGCTCTCAATTTTATAGAAGATCTAATTGGATGTTATTGCACTTATTTGAAGAACAGAGCGTGAACTATGTTTACCTATTTGAAAAATTCATCTATCTGATTCTTTCCCTGCTTAAATAGATTATAAGTGAGCACCTTAGTAATCAAAAAGCAGACCAAACAAGAGGCCTACATTACACTCATTCCAACATCATAAAAGAAAAAACTCAAGATATGCAAGAGTTCATGATAAGTCTTTCAAATCTTGATATTCCAATAATATAAATCTGTGTACAAGTGGAAGATTAAATACTATTTCCTATTTGATTCAAGATTTGTCAAGCTTGTACTCTTTTCATGGAACAATATCGTTCTGTATTCTTTGTATTTATTTCAATACTCTTATCCAGTTCATATATTCAGATATGTAATAAATCTGATTTCTCAAGAATAGTGCCAGCGGAGAAATAATAAATCTGATGAAACACCTGTCTGTTTTCTCCCTATATGAATTTGAATAAATAAGAAGTGATTAAAACAGTGCACACTCGATTTTTCATGTGTGCTTTGTTCATTGAATTGTTGAATGCTTCCAACTGCATTTGTTGCTGAACATCAGCACTGAGTATCGAACCAAGTTGGTTCTGAAACGCAGTTAATGACGATTTGCAGCTACTCAAATAGGCAAGTCTATTTCAGGCACGCCCACATGATAACTGAACATTAACCATGCACTGAGAATGTGAACAAAAGATGTATGTGGAAACACAGTGTATAGACTACTGCAGAGTTATTGGAAAATACGACTCCATGCACAGGGATGCTAATAATTATACGGAGTTACAGAAACTGTTAAATGAGTTGAGTAAAATGCAAGAAAATAATTAAAGAAGCCATAAAATAGTTTCACAATACGTTTAACAAACGTAAAAACGTTCAACAAACGTAAAAAATGTTTAACAACATAAAAACGTTTTACAAGCAGAACTCAAGGAAAAGAAGTTGAAAGAAGAGTAACCTGATTTGTGTAATGCAACGAATAGAGAACCTATGTAAAGAACTATAGTGAGGTCCACGTTATGATGGCAGTGGAGAAAGATGGGAGAACAGCATTGCCGATTCTCTGCCTTGCCACTGCCTTCTATTGTGTATAGCTGATACCGGTATATCTGATGTAATATTAGTTGTTCATACTTGTTTAATATAATCAATCAGGAAAATATATTTTCCAGTGTTTGAATGATGAATTCCCTTGATTCAGATTACATAATTAAAAAAAAGATCTGGCAACATTTCGGAGCTAGAAAAAGATAGCGCTATCTGCTTTGTTGAATGATAGACAAGGATAGCAACACTAATGTTGAACAAATACTCCCAATATAACGTGGACCTTTTTTTATCTTGATACTCATGTTTTCTCTGTGGTAATGCCAACAGGAAATATCAACAGAATGTTTGAGTAATGCTTACGCACAAGGGAATTGAAAAAAAAACACATCACCCGCAATAAAAAAATAAGCGGATTTTGAGATCAAACTTAGTTTGAAAAAAATTGATTGAAGTAAACTTAGTAAAAATAAGATTTAGTTTGGAGTAAACTTGATGAAAAGTAAATTTAGTTTGAAGTAAACTTCTTTCAAAGTAAACTCAGTTTGAAGTAAACTGAATCGGAAGCATACTAGCGTACTAATGGTGGAAAACACCCATTAAATTTTCGAATGTTGGATAAGTTACGGTGGTAAACTGGGGCACACCTATCAAATAATGCCCCACCTATAACGACCGGAAGTGTATGTTGACAGAACAAACTCCACTCATCCTATATTGTCAAATATCATATTCCAGCTTGAAAATTGAACTTGGATAATTTCTAAATAATAAGATAAAGTACCCAAGAACTTGTGGAAAATTAAAATTCCCACATATTATTGTATAACCAGCATTATACATTTTAAGCACAAAGTAATGATCAGCGTCTTTTTTTCTGTTCTCTAGAGGATTTTGATCTCTATCTTGCTCTATTTTTGGAAAAAGTAGAGTGAAGCACGTTAAACATCTCCTTCTCTTTGTTCAACTTCAACTCAGCTGCTTGAAAAATCGTACAAAATTTGTCAATCAATTCAATTAAATTGTTATAAGATTAGTGCGATTCACTTAATTTTTCATTGTTATAATAAGTACAATACAAGTTATATTATGTAGACATGTAAACTAATTAAAAATAAATTACAAGTATACTGGATCATCAGTTTTTGAAGAAAGCTTCTAGCTTAGATTGAACCATAGAGAAAGAAATAATGCTGAGAGAATGGAGAAGATTGAAATAAAAATGTCTCATCATTCGTTTATGACAACACTGAACAAATCAATTTTCAAGAATGTCATATATTTTGTCAGTTTTTCTTTCTATTACTGTATTTCATAATGTTTTTCCTTGTTAATTTTTTCGTCTATCTGATCACACTACTGGAAACCATAGAGAAACAATAGCGTAAACAAACTTACGCTATTGTTTCTCTATGTGGAAACGTGATCGGTAAAATTTCCAAAATACTATTTAAACAAATTATATATGTTATGTAGAATTAGTCCATAGTTATGCAATACTTCAGAGACTATGCAAAATCATACGACAAATTCAGAGCTGTTAATTGTTTCATTGATTGCGTAATAATTTTCTCAAAGCAGTCTACGAATTTTCTTACCATGTAAGGCATAATGGGTCAGCAGTAGCTACAGTTGGAATTAATACATTCCTACATGCTTTGGAGCTTGTTTCATATTTAATCTAAAATACTTAATTGTAACCACATATATTACATAATTTGGTAGGAAATAAATTCATTTATTCATTTGTGATTCTAGTTCAATGAATATTGAATATCCATTCATATATTATATTCAAATTCTCAATCTATATATGTAAAAGCGAAATGGCACTTACTGACTGACTGTCTGACTCACTCACTCACTCACTCGCAGAACTAAAAATCTACCGGACCAAAAACGTTCAAATTTGGTAGGTATGTTTAAGAGGCGCACTAAGAAATCTTTTGTCAATAGTTTAACTCTAAGGGTGGTTTTCAAGGGTTTGAAGTTCGTCTTTTAGCATGTATATTCTTCGTTTAGTCTGGACCCCCGACTGGATCGTCCTACAAATGAAAAATGCAGGCGAACGAAGCGAGCCACCTTGCTAGACGGATATGGCGAGCGAAACGAGCCTGACGGCTAGTATTGAATATTTCAACATTGTTCTGGCTTACTCTTACTATTAAAAGACTTCATTGAGAGAATACAAAAAGCTTTCAATTGAATATCATGGATTATTGAATCTATACAGCCCATTCCCTCAAGTTTAAAAATTGGTATTATACTCATATTTGAAATTAATGATGAGTCTGAGAAATATAATTGGCTGAATAAGATGACTATTTGATCAGCTTGTTCCTTCCAACAAATAAGTATTCTCAGTTGAAATCAGAAATACATGACCACCATTTCACCTCAATAAAATCGAAATCCATTTGAACTGATTTCAGAATATTTCCAGTAATAATTCAGACATAAGCTGAATATTAAGAATCTTATCAGCTTCTTTTTCAGCTATTAAGAATCTATTCCAAGTTGGGGATTATAAAATATAAGATATTGGTCTTTAGTGTTAATTTATAAAAAATAAATGAAAAATATTATTTCCTTATAACTAACTATTGTACTACGTTGAAGCGGTTTTAACAGTGTACTACAAAGAGCACAGGAAACAGTTGTTGGTCTTATCATGGCTTTCATGTTTTTTCATGGCTTATCAAAGTATTTCACTGTTGGTTCCTTTGAGTATTTAATTTCCTATATTATAAATTTCCTCATTTTCAACTTTCTAATACAACATTGCAACGATAAGCACTGCAATATTCTTTCATAAGCCAATTGCAAATCAACTAGAACGTTTTCCTCTTCCTTATCCTTCTCCTCCTTTCCTCCTCCTTATCCTTCTCCTCCTTTTCTTCTTCTTCTTCTTCTCCTTCTTCTTCTTCTTCTTCTTCTTCTTCTTCTTCTTCTTCTTCTTCTCTTCTTCTTCTTCTTCTTCTTCTTCTTCTTCTTCTTCTTCTTCTTCTTCTTCTTCTTCTCTCTTCTTCTTCTTCTTCTTCTTCTTCTTCTTCTTCTTCTCTTCTTCTTCTTCTTCTTCTTCTTCTCTTCTTCTTCTCTTCTTCTTCTCCTTCTCCTTACTTCCTTTTATTATGCTTTTACTCCTTATTTCAGTTCTCCTACTCCTGCTCCCCCCAATCACTCGTCCATCGTTCCCTCTGCACCTCCACTTATCCACTCACCCCTATCCTCTCACTCCTCCTCCTCCTTCTCCTTCTCCTTCTTCTCCTCATCCTCTACATTTTTTTTTCAAAGTTTTGCCGTCAGAATGAACATTGACTGACAGGATGATAAAGGAACAGCGGAAATAGTCGATAAGATAACAATATTTCTGTCAATACTGTTGATTACTCAACTATCTACGTACCCCTTGATAATTACGAAGAAGTTGAAAAACAGTATTTAAAACTATGTCATGATATATGATATTACATGTTCAGTGTGAGAAAAGCGTTGGATAGTGAGGTATATGATTACAAAAAGGTAGATGACACTAATTTCCAGAAATGATATTTCATTTAAAAGTTCTGAAAGTCAGAAAAGAAAACTTAAGTAGATTATGCAAATGACATGAAGCACATAAATTTAACCTCTTTACCGAATTAACTCTGTATACAAGAAAACTCAATCTAACTTCATGAAACATATTACACTCAATTGATAATATTTCAGACAGTAATTTTATTTATTTTTCATTTATGTTTTGGTTTTATGATCCCAAAGAGGTACCATATCATTAGATATTAAACAATGTGGTTGTGAAGGAGATATTGTGGTATAGATATCCATATTGGCTGAAAACGACTTGATTTATGGTCCAGCACAGATTTATTAAAACAATTTAAATTTTTTATTTTGGTTGCTACACAATTATTATTAATTACTAGTTAACTTGAAGCTTAGACATTGAGAAGCAGTATATGAAAACGTAGTGTGACTGATATCCTGTGATAGGTCATTAGCTGTTGACCAATGAAGGTTGAGATCTACTGCCATTGGCTGAGACTAGACATAATATGTGGCAATGACAGTAGAGCTCAACCTTCATTGGTCAACAGCTAATAACCAATAGTGCTCCACACACACACACACCGTATGCCCACACCGCACTGCTGCTCAATTTTCAAGCTTTCATTTCACTTTCGAGATTGAAAATGCATAATGGTGAAACAACCGAGACTAGTATCTCAAATTCTTTCATTAAATCAGTGTTTTTGACAATATCAAGTTGTTTTCATTCACCATTAACTTTGTTGGCCAATTGGATATTATGTGTTTGGATTATTCTAGGTTCATGTAGATACTGTATTTAACTATAGTATTTTTTCTAATGATTCGGAAATTCTGGTTTAGGAGGCTGGTTTCGGAGATAACAGGCGATTAATTACTGGAAACTATAGTAACAGTATAGATTCGTAATATTCAAATAAAATTTTATTAAACAAAAAAACATGATATGAGTAAATTTAAAATATTAAAAAGGGAAGTGACTGAAATATATCACAAAATACTGAAACGTGATATAGAACAAAAAATATCCTCCATCATAGTCTGCACTGTTTAATTTCATTTAATCAATTTTTCATCTCTCAAACTAATCAGCAGCAGACAAAACATGAACCGTTGTCTCCTATCGCGCGGTTACTTGCTCATTGTTTGCGAAATTCGTGCGATGAAGCAGTGAGTTGAAACTTCGCTGAATAAATAAATAGAGCACGAGTGATTCGAAGACAATGTATCTTACAAGACAATGTCGCATGGCAGACAATGCTGCAGCTCCTAGATCAATCAGAACCTAATTACAAACTCCAGTCTCCATCATTAGTCAGTGGGATACTTATCAAAATTCAATTCAAATATATACTGTAAGAATATGAATGATAATGATAAATGAACAATTATTATCATCAATTGAAAAGAAAATCATATCCTAGTCACAACACTGCTTCAGGCATTGAAGAATACAGGTACAGGAATAGGCTACATGCACGGAAACACAGTAAGAGGAGAATGAGTTTTATAAAGTTCTAATATTAATCAATTCATGGATAAAGAATAATGTAAACAGCAATGAATAATGTGATGTAATTATTACAATGATGAATAATGTTATTCATCAATAATTAATAATGTAAACTAAATTGACATTTTGATGAGGAATGATCTGATTTGAAATGATCTGATAAGAAATGATGAAAGTATTTCAAATATGAATTGATTTTACTTCATCAAAGAAGACCTCCGTACCAAGCTTTGATAACAGAAGTTGAAATTATCATCAACGTATTTCCTCAACCTCCATCGTAGGGTGTTTTTCAGATAACACGTCGGCTTTACCAGCATTATTTTGATGAGAGCTCAAGAGTTGAGTTTGAGAGCTAAGCACTCAAGATATACAGGAAATTTACCCATCTTGAGTGGATAAATAATAAAAATGACTATAAACTCACTATAATTCGCATCCTGAACGAAACTCTCAATGACGCATAGAGGATATAAGTAGATTCATAATGATATTTGTTTATAGTTTCATTATATCTGGAGAATACTTTGAATTATTGTGAAAAGAGTTATCAGCGATGCTATTTCTAGAGAAGAGTAAAATTGATATCCAAAGCAAAAATCTGTTCAACTGAATACGAAGATGAAATATTTCTAAAAAAACCACCCATTGAGCAGTCTTATTTTTCTATCCAATTATACATAATTAGATCATGCATAATGAGATCATGTAATGATTTACTGTATAATGAGATCATGTTGGAATTGCTTTTCTCAAACACAGCTCCTACTCAATTCACCAGTTGAGTTCACAGGAGTGTTTTTCCCAACAGTTTCAATACATTGATCAATTTCCTAATGTTTTACTGTATGATGGGATAATGTTGGAATTGTTTTTCTCAAGCACAGCTCCTACTCAATTCGTCAGTTCAGTTCACAGGAGTGTTTTTTTACTACAGTTTCAATACAGAAATATTGATCACTCTTATTTTGTAAAATAACGTTCTCGAGAAAATTGGTAGTACAGTATTAGGAAACCGCAGTCTCAGAATATTTCAGATCTATGTGGAAAACATAATATTTGAAGCAGATAGTAAATAAATCTCTATTTTGTTCCCAACAAATGATTTCCCGATGGTAGTTTTCCAAGCGTTCTTGGAAATAAGTAGGATAAAAAGAAAATGCTCCGTTTAATTTCTTGAAAACCACAACTCCTAAGCTTCGTTTGTCTCTCGCATTGTGAACTACTGAAGCCATAGTACCGAATCTCTGATGGGAGTTTTGCAAGCATTCGTGGAAATAAGGAGAATAATTAGTAGATACGATTATTTTCTTGAAAGCCATAACTTCACGTTTGCTTCTCGTACTGTAAACTACTATAACCATAGAGTACCGGATAGATATAGTACTAAGAGTTCGATTTCATGCGAATTTTGGCACTAGGTTGTGAAGAACGAAGATATAGTACGAAGTTAAATAATGGGTAAGTAAGCTTTTGATGCACTCTAGTTTGAATCTTCCAAGCCCCATTAACTTCCCATTGCTTTGTTTTATGAGTTTCCAACTCTTCATTTGGTTCTAGGTCAGGAGCATTGTATTACGATTTGCATTGGTTAATCGTAGATTATTTTAAAGTTCGGTTAAGTTTATTTTATTCAGTAAAGTTTATTCAGTTGTAAACTCTGGGATATTTCTTAAGTAGACTTCTTGAAGAAATTGAAGGGTCACGTCAAACTTAGAAACTTTATATAATTCGATTGAAGAAGGAGATTTGAATTATTGTAGTGTAACGTTTTGCGTTCTGGTTGGCTATCATCTCAAATTTGAATGATTGTCCCACTTTTGTACTAGGAATTTCAATGTATCCATTGTGGAGTACGGTACTTAAATGATATTTCAATGTAAAGAAAGAGGTACGGTACCTTTTTCTATTGTCGTAATTATTGATCAGTAAGTTTCCAATTATTCTACTTTTTCTGCTCCGTTTTGTCTTCCCCTTCCACACTTTCTCACTCCTTCCCCCCTTAGTATTTCTCTCTTCCTTATCACACTTCTCCTCCTTATGTTTCTCTCTTTTCATAATAGGAGTGTTACTATTTTGTTAATTATTACCAGTGTTTGCTAAAGGTCTTGTCAGACTTGGCAATGTAAGGTGTATTAAATAAGTGTCCAATATAGAATATCTCTCTTTCTTTCTCTCTCATGCTACTTTATTACTTCTTCTTCAACTTATCTGCTCGTTTTCTTTTGTGATTCTCATAAGTTCTTCTTCTTATCATTGTATTACTCTTCCATCATTCCGTGGAATGTTTCATCATGTTAAGAACGGTAGGCCTAATTTTCTAGCTAGAACGTTTCCAAAACCATCCAATATTGGAGAACGTTTCTCTGATACTACAGTAGGTTATCATGAAAGACAATAGAAATAGATAGAAGTAATAGAGGGATTACACATGTATTACCTTTGGTATCGTATTATCAGTCGTTAATGTAATAGCAGAGAAAATGCAAACGTACTTAGTTTTATCAAATCAAAATAGAAGAAGCTGAATAGAAGAGTCGTCTAATTTTGTGGTAATAGTATCAAAATTCTGGGCGATCCCATATTTGAAACTCAATTCATTGACGGAGCAGACAAATTTGGAAAGTATTCACAGGAGAGAGGAAACGCAAAGCCTATCAATAATTATTGTTGTTGCCTCTATTGAACTTTGCTATTATTTATAAGCAAATCCAACCTATCACGCGATTCGATGGCTTCAACAAGTGTTGTCCGAGAAGCATAAAGAATATGCGTCTGATTACAAGACAGTTGCTGTGATTGAGGTGAGCTGTTTTTATTGTTGTTGTGAGTAGTGTGTGTGTATGTGTTATGTGTATGTACTATCTATTGCAGTATTGTTGTTCCCAACCTTTGTATGCTTGTTGACCCATCTTAGGATGTATTTTCATCTCCTCTTAACTGTAATATATTTTGATGAACACGTTCATCATATAGATATGGGAAATTCATTCAAACTCCTGGAAATCCTCAATGTTATTTTTCCCAATTTCTAATAGTTTCTGAATATCATTACTATTCAGTCCGGAGAGTTTGGAATCTTCTTCAATTTTTTTGGTTTGGTAGATTTCCAGTTCTGTTGATGAATTAATGAGTTAAATGATTTCATCTCAATGAAATTATGAATCAGTTCAATCAATGAGTTACACATGTTCAGTATCATATTGTAACTTATATATTTTTCATATTTAGGTTAGAATTTTTTGAGTAGTTATGAAGGTAGTTATCCATACTGAATGAAAATACTAGATAATTTCCAACCACAGATTTATTAAGAAACGAGATACTGGTGTCAGTTGTTACATCATTATTAATCTCTCGTAAACTAAAACTACAAGTGGGCCTATGGAGCAGCAGTATCCTATACTAAACGAGCAATTTCTGTTTATATGTTTAGATGTTTATATATCTGTATGTGACCGGATCTCGGAAACGGCTCTAACGATTCTCACGAAATTTGGAACAAAGTAGGTTTATTGTTTATGAAAATTCGATTGCACTAGGTCTCAACCCTGGGATAACTCGCTGAAGGACATTAACAGGATAAATACTTCCTTGGAAAAACAGCTGGAAATTTTGTCGTCTGTCGACACCGTAATGGAAGTGAGTGGAAGAGTGCATGTGTGGGATCATTCAGCTGATCTCACGAGAAGAAAAATTCAGCAAGAGAAACTTATTTTCGTTTATTTCTCTTTTTTTTAGAAAACATGTTTACTTCAGAAAGTCCAAAACAGTAACTAGATGCTGTTAGTGTAGAATGGTACATAGTATATTAACAAATATTGTAGCAAACATAGTATATCACCAATAGCAGTGCTCGATCGTTAGTAGGAATACTGCTGCTCTATAGGCCTACCTGTAGTTGTAGTTTTCCAGAGATTGATAATGGTGTAACAACCGAAACCAGTAACTAATTTTTTAAATTAATCTATGGTTGGTCAATATCTTGTATTTTTATTTAACGCTATCTCTTTCTCGCTTTGCTCTGTTTCCAGATCGTCTTTCAACAATGTAGAATTAATAATCAATTAACCAAATATTTCATCTTAATTATGTAAATTCATTATGAAATTATTGAAATATATGATTTATTGCTTGATAAAATATAATAGATTATTTTAAACGAGAATGAACAGTTAATATTACATTCATAAACTTTTATCAGCTACCGTTCATAGAAGGCATTGACAAGACAGAGGTTCGGCAACGTTGTTATTCTATCTTTCTCCACTGCCGTTATAACGTGGACCTCACTATAACAATGTTTCATCCTCACTAGACACAATTCTATACATCTAACAATTTCATCCTATTTTTTATAAATCTGTAGTCGAACTATATACAATCTAGTCTTTTTATTTGAGAATGAAATTGTTAGAGTTCTGTCATAGAGAAACAATAGCGTAAGTTATGCTATTGTTTGTGTTATCCTTATCCTTAAGTTATCCTTATGCTATTGTTTCCTTATGGTTTTGTCTAGTGAGGTTGAGATTGACAGAATCCTGTCTAGTGAGGATGAAATTGCGTTTTCGCCCCACTTGGATGTAATGAGCTGGTTTTCGTGCGTCATATGGAGGCCGAAAATGACTGTTTTCTGACCAGGCCGGTAAAAGTTTTACGGCCCTAGGGCTGTAAAATAACCTTGAAGTCAGCTGATTCTGATTTGATGTGAACGTGTTTACAAAATGGTTTATGAAACGGAATCAGTTTATGCTTCTAGAGTTGAATAAGTATTCAGCAATAGGATAATATCATTTTATTTGGATGAATAGATTTATATATTATAAATTATTCAAATTCGATTTTCAGAGTAGGATAGAACTTCTAACCTAAACTTCCGAAGTCAACGACAACAAGCATTGTTGACGTTGACATTCAGATTCGCCAAATTTCAGTGCTAAAACAGCTGATCAAAAAATTTTTCATTATTTGTGTTTATTATTCAAGAATCAAAACATTTATAATAAAATCATCTTATTGTGAATTGGAAGAATAAAAAGTTTAAACTCAACCTCTTACATAATTGAACATGATCTTTTAGGTTATTTAGACAAATCAGAATAAAAAATAAAAATACTTGGACAATTTCCTGATATTCAGATTACCTCAGATTTGCTAGAGCTATGACCTTCCTTTGCTTTCGGAAGTGCCTAATAAACAATAAATTATTCTCATATTTATATTGTTTATTTTTCTGTGTGGCGAAAAATAACGTTCTCACCATGGGCAAAAATGTGTTTCTGGCTCTCAATCTTTTCTAGTCCTCGGCCTACGGCCTCGGACTTGAAAACCGATTTCGAGCCAGAAAAGTCTCATTTTCGGCCCTAGGTGCGAAATATACTATTTCGCCCCACTTGGATGTAATGAGCTGGTTTACGTGCGTCATATGGAGACCGAAAGTGATTTTTTTCTGACCAGGCCGGTAAAATTTTTACGGCCCTAGGGCTGTAAAATAACCTTGAAGTCAGCTGATTCTGATTTGATGTGAACGTGTTTACAAAATAGTTTATGAAACGGAATCAGTTTATGCTTCTTGAATTGAATAAAGTTTTTGCAATAAGATACTATCATTTCATTTGGATGAATGAAATACAAATGAGATATTATAAACTATTCAAATTCAATTTTCAGAGTATAATAGAATCTAACCTCAAACCTCCTAGTAAAGAGTTTATCACGGAACATGGTGGATAAACGGAATCATTTTATGCTTCTAGAATTCAATAAAGTATTCTGTAATAATATCCTATCATTTTATTTGGATGAATAAAATACAGATAAGATATAAATAAACTATTCAAATAATTCGATTTTCAGAGTAGGATAGAACTTCTAACCTAAACTTCCGTTGACATTCAGATTGGCCAAATTTCAAGTGTGCTAAAACAGCTGATCAAAAACTTTTAATTATTTGTGTTTTAAAAATAAATTAAAAAAATTATAATAATATCATCTTATTGTCATTTGGAAGAATAAAAAGTATAAATTCAACCTCTTACATAATTCAACATAATCTTTTAGGTTATTTAGACAAATCAGAATAAAAAATAAAAATACTTGGACAATTTCTTGATATTCAGATTACCTCAGATTTGCTAGAGCTATGACCTTCCACTTTTGCTTTCGGAAGTGCTTATAATAGACAATTATTCTCATATATATTATATTGTTTATTTTTCTGTGTGGCGAAAAATAACGTTCTCACCATGGGCAAAAATGTTTTTCCGGCTCTCAATCTTTTCTAGTCCTCGGCCTACGGCCTCGGACTTGAAAACCGATTTCGAGCCAGAAAAGTCTCATTTTCGGCCCTAGGTGCGAAATATACTATTATAGTTTGAGACATCTTCCAATTCAATTCTAAACTGCTCAGAGAGAGAGGAATATGTTATATTCCAATAAAATTTGATAGAAGATCGGAGCTGATTCAAGGTCAATGAATGAATGACACTTGAAACAAGCTGCAGATGAATGGAAACAATTAAAGCGCGAATTGAAATGGCAAGTGAAAGTTAATACTCTTGATGGGTACTGTTACTATTCAACAGTAGAACTGAGGAATCGAAAGTTGTAATAATTTTCTCTTGCAGAAGCTCTACTGTTTCTCAAAGTAAATTATAAGTACTGTACGTTCAGTCAAGTAAGTTCAGTCATGAATCATGAATAAACATAATATTCATGAGCATGGTGGGCCTACAAATTACGAACAGCTTGTCAGCCAATCGGTCCACCCGTATCACCTTATCACTTACTAAGATATCGCTCGCTTCCTGTGACCTGTATTGAGCCAGCAAATATTCTCAATAAAATTACAGTATTTTGAATATTATCGCATATGTACTTGAAATAAGAATAACGAATGGTTACACGTTCCCTCTAAAACATGAATTCATGAATACAGTAGGTCTGACTGGAAAATTTAAAGAACCAATTGAATTGATTGATTCATTTGTCAAGTTTCGGATTTTTATGAATGAGTGGTTTCAAAATGTAGGCTACATACACATCAAAAACTATAAGCGCTCCGCTTCATAATATAACTTAAAGTCAAGCATACAATCATATCACACCACTAAATTTCTCACTTTCAAAACAAGTTAAGATTAGAAGAGATGGAAATACTCGTGTTTAGAATAATAAAAACAGTTGAACAATAAAAGCTATTTTGAGTTGAGTATGACTTTCAGATTTTAAGTATGAGCTGAGTCTTCAAAGATATTTTCGAGAGCTGATTGCTTTATTGAATGTAACAACTGTTATTGAGCGTTACTTTCAATACAATTATAATATACTTTCACATTTTGAAATTGTGTGTTCCTTTGTAATTCTAAACTCTTTTTCAAATGTGTGATTCGTTCACTCTTATCAAAACAGAGATTAACATACCGCTCAAAAATGACTCCTAAAACAGAACAAATTCTTGTTACTATAATATTCTCAATGTGTGGCCACCTCAGTTATAGTATTTTCATTTTAGATCTTCAGCTAGACATTATTTATCATTTCTATACTTGAAACAGATATTTTCACTGAAGATAAGACCAAAATGAATTATTATCGACTATGCTATCATAGTGGAATACAAAACTAAACCTTCTTTCGGTGATCAAATACTTAATTTATTATAGGAGTAACTGATAAAAATTAAAGAGTAACTGGTCGCATGAGAAAAATATAGATTTTGTCCAACCCAATAACATAATCATTTCATATTCAAAATCAATGCTCATAAAGCTGTGACCACACTAAACAAATGTTCGACAAACATGTTTGTTGAAAAAGTTTGGGCAAATTTTATTATGTTTGACAAACAATGTTTGCCCGTGGCCAGTGTAGACGCGTCACCAAGCAAAATATTTGTAAGTGGGAAGAACAGGTTTTATGTTTTACAGCTGAAAACGTCTGGAAAAACAGTAATTTTTGTCTCGCATACAACGACTGTCCAAACTTTTTTAAAATGTTTGTCCCTGAGCTCCTCAACAAACATGTTTGCCGAACATGTATGTCGAACATTTGTTCAGTGTGGACACGGCTTTACAGAGAAAAATTTTAGGTTTTCAATGTGTTAACGAATTTTGGTTTCAATTCAAGTTTCTATGCGGTAATACATTTTTGAATTGGAATAAGTTCATGATTATGGAATATCAAACCTGTAAGAATGAGAAAATAATTGTGTTCTACTCACTCTAAATAATAAACCTGTTGAACAATACAGTGCACCTTCTTTTTCACTTGACACAGCTGTTCAGCACATTTTCGATTGTACAACATTAGGCTACACCATTTTTACCGGCGCGTTTTCGCTTATTCAACGGAATCCTCAAAAAGTAAGGTGGATGTTCACAGTTCACCGTCTCTGTTCAGTTTATGTACTAATTCTACCACGTTGAATGGAGCGCAGCTCTGAGCTCGGAGTTGAAAGTGCGAAACGCGCGCCTTTTCAAACTGAAAATTTCCCTTCAGAAGTGAAAAATTACCTCTGCGACTCAGTTGCACAAGTATTAATCTTCCCTCTGGGAAATTTTCTTTCCACTCCTTGTAACTTGTTGTACCATGTGGAAGAGCAAGGCTTTATCGAGTCTTGGTGCCTATTTTTATCTGTTGACGTTAACTGATAACAATATTGTCAAACGTTGAATCTGAATCATCTGGGACTCATTTGAGATACTGCAGATATGCTGTACAGTAACATTTTGTTTTCAGCTTTCTGATGAAGAATAACATTTGTACACAGTAAAATATGATTGTATTGGAGATAATAGTTGTTGATAACTTTCATCATTATTTGAAAAATACCTAGTCTACAATACCAAAAACATGTATTGCACTTTCAAAGTTTCATCCACAAATACTGTGTGTAGGATTTGGGAAAAAGGAGTGCTGTAGGGACGTAAATACCTACTGTCACTAAAGAAATTATTTAGAATGGATGGCAACATAATTATATCCCATTATTAAACTGAAAGTAAAACTATTCTTCCTCTAATAAAATAATTGTTCCTGTGAGTGAAGTGACAAGAGCGGTCCATTCCTGAGAAGACATTAAAAATCTAGTCTTAAAAAGGACGTTTCAGAGTCCTTTATTCAGAATACTTTCGTTTGACAAGATAGAAGATTGAAAGTATACAAGTTATAGTATACGGCGTACCGGTGCATACTGTCAAAAACATGCACTGCTGATAATAATAGATTGGATTCGGATTTTTTACAATCTTAAATAAAGTGAGCTATAATAAATAATTTCATTTGATTCGATCACATATATAATACATTGTTGGTCTCTCATTGCTGTATTGAAATCCGAAGTTTACCTCGTAAACTTCATCCATCTTCCCCATATCATATTTTTCAATTCGTCACGTAATAAATTATATAATAATATATTAATAAATACTGTATCACAATACAATTTTTATAACTTTCAGTACCTATTTCGATTCCAAACTTATTAAAATTCAATGAGAAGCAAATGCGAGAGTAAATGTTTGCAGTAAAAAATGTTGAAATTCTCGATACCGTTCTACAAACATTAGAGTTAGGGCGGTATGCAGATGCTCGGATTTAACTGCGTCCAGAGTAAACGCGTTTAAACTTGAACGCCGTTTAAACCGGTATGCTGAATAGAACGAATTGATCGTTTAGTTGAAAATAAAGGGCTTTATTGAAGCACAACAACAATATGAGTTGGCTGACTTGATACCTCATATATCCAATCAGAATTCAGGACCAAAAAGTTTGGTAAACAATGATAATTTTGACATTGATCTGATTTGGTGAGTATTAAGAGTTCAAAGACGTATAGCAGAAATGAATATTTAGGCACAGAGGCCTGTTAAATTTTAAATGTGATTAGATTCCACGAGAGCCAATCGAACCCTCCTAAGAAAAAAAAACCCTCTCCCGATTGGTTCTCGGGGAATTCAATCATGATTAAACTTTAACATGTTTTTGTGCAACAGGGAAGCAATAACAAATTATTTTCCACGCTCTTTGAAATTTTATTTTTTGAGATTCATTGAAACAGTCAGCATTGGTTGAAAGGGAAGCATTGATGAAATTTATGAGGGATGCTGACAGTTTAAAAATTTGGGAACTCAATACATTTATAAAGCCTCTGAATACATTGAAGAATACAGTTATGTCTTGATTATTTTTGTCAACTGTCTACTATCAATTATTATTAAACGAAAATCCTAATCCTAATCCTGTAGACTATCTACTATTATCTTCAAAATAAACCCAAAATATAATATCTGTACTATTTTGTAGAATATTATTTCAAATAATTTGAAATACTGGTTCACTACTCATCCCGTTTACGCATATTGCTAGTTTAAACGCGTGAATTTGGGTGTTCACTTTTGAACCAGTTTAAACGGCCTTTACTGGCTTTATTGTTTTAACAACTGATGGACTAGATGCAGTTAAAATCGAGCATCTGCATACGGGCCTTAGTTATTCATAAAATGTGACCAATTAAATAAAACAATATAACAACTTTTAGTAGACCTACCCTTTTATTAAAAACTTTATAGATAAACTTAAGATATTTCAATGACTAGTTTCGACCATCGGTTATTTTCAAGTTAAAATGCAAAAAAAGACAAGTTGATAGTACTCAACTCATAAACAAGCTTCTCAAAAAATGTCACGTTTTTCAAAAAAATGTGAAGATAATACTCAACTTGTTTATTTTTTAGATTTTAACTTGAAAATGACCAATGATCGAAACTAGCCCTTGAAATATTTTTGAGTTTTTAATGGAAGGGTACTAAAAGTTGTTATATTGTTTTATTTGAATCAAGTAGTTCATATAAGTGAAGTGATTTAATGTGACCAATGTAGCCAAACGACCTGACAACTTCTAAAGCGACCCGTCTTGTTGTGAAATTTGTCGTAGATATTGAATAAAGTTGATTGATTGCTAAACGAGCGTTTTTTTCAACGCGCGAACGCATCATCAAGAAAAGAAATAATGAAACAACTACGAGTAGCTGTAGATAGCACAAGCGTGTTCTCCCGCTCTAGAGCGGCCGCGTCATCAAGATCAATACAAGGTCACCAGCTGGTAGCCACTACAGGCTGACTATTTTCGAAGCTTGTTTTCACGCTCAGTTCCATGCCAGCTGGGCGGCAGTTAACACGCGGTCTACTCTCTCGCCATTTTGTTTTTTGTCTCGCTCCTTGTTTTGCTGTGTTGTTTTGTCAGTTGCTGTAACAAAACTAACACTGTAGAGAAAGAGAGAGAAAGTGATAGAGTAAGATTAAGAGTAGAGTTAGAGGGATAGAGTAAGATAAAGAGTAGATTGCAGTTAGAGTAGGTGCGATAGAGTGAAACCCATCACTCTCTCTCTCTCTCTCTATTTGAGCTGAGTGAAGACAAAATGATGGACATGCTAGATAGTGAAATGATAATTTCGGAAGTTCAGCGTTACCCGTGTGTTTATGACTACGACGATCCGGATTACAGGAATCAGAAATTAAGGAGGAACGCGTGGATGAGTATAGCCATGAACGTGGTGGGGGAACAATGGGACGATATGGACAAAGAAACTAAAGAGAGTATTGGTAAGTCATAACTTGGTCATTAATTCATAATGAGAAGTCGAATACCGGTAGTTGTTTAAAAGCAAATTTAAAAATTTGAATAAGAAGATAAAGTAGCAATAAATTTTTTTGGCTAGTTGAGTAAACTACTCTCCTATGAGTCCTATCTCCAGAGTCAGAGTTCTGGCCTACTGGGTCTGGGGTACTGGCCTTCTGGGTTACTTGGTTACTTCCTGAGTTCCTGACCTGAGTTCTTAGTTCTTACTTTTCTGCCCCTTCCCTACCCATACACCATTGATGGGAACATCTCTGGCCGAACTACTCATGATACAGAATGACGTCACTGCTTTTTACAATATTCCATTATTTGTGGAATAGGTTTCTGCATAGAGGGAAGAATGCTATAATATTGTATATAGTAATATACTACATGTATTATCTAATCTGTCTTGCCTATAGACGGTACAGAGTCACCCAATACGATAAGATACGCGTGTCAAAACAGTGGTTTCTGATACCAAACGTATCGATGTGATCTCGGTTTGATTCAAATATCTAAACATCATCATCATATTCTTCTTCTTCTTCAGCACCTCCTCCTCCTACTACTCCCTACTCCTCCTCCTCCTCATCCTATTCCTCCTACTCCTCCTCCTACTCTTCCTACTTCTCCTTCTCCTACACCTACTCATCCACCTCCTACAATCCTCCTCCTCCTCCACCACCATCTGCTCCTCCTCTTCCTTTCTTCTTCTCCTCCACCTCCTCCTCCTTTCTTCTTCACCTGTCTTCCTCTTCGGGGTTTGCTTTCATCTATTTTTTCACACAATGAGGAGAGTTCGATCTCTTCTAAAATTATTTACCAAATCTTTCTATTATTCCACAAAGTATAGGCTGTTATAATTTTCTACGGTATGTATAAGTGTGTTTCAATAAGCTGAAGATTTTTTGGAAATAGTAGTTGAGAGTCCAAGTAGAACCTAAAAGAGAAGAGAGCGATATAATGGCGTTTTCAGTTTCCAAATACTTGAACAAATTAATCATCATTAGGCTACAACTGATTTTGACTGTAGGCCTCTAAAGAAAAGATTATAATTCAATACACTTTTAGATTTAGTTTTATATAACAATTTGTAGTATTTCGTTGAAATTAATGAAAAAACAATATAAAAACCTGTAGTACCCAACATTTCAACTTGAAAATCACCAATATGTTCAAAACTAGTCGTTTTTATAATTCAATACACTTTTAGATTTAGTTTTATATAACAATTTGTAGTATTTCGTTGAAATTAATAAAAACAATATAAAACTTGTAGTAGGTACCCAAAACCCAACATTTCAAATTGAAAATGACCAATTGTTGAAACTAGTCGTTTAAATATTTTAAAGTTTTTAATAAAAGGGAACTGAAAGTTGTTACCTATTTTTTCTTATTAATTTGAATAAAGTAGCCCATATAAGTGAAGTGATTTTATTTAGTTGAGTATTTGTGTTATAAATGTTGCAGCAAAGGATGTTCAAAAGCGATGGAAGAGTATGAAGGATAGTTATCAAAAGTCACTGAAGGAAGAAAGCAAAAACGCTGATGGAAATGCCAAGAAAAAACGTTACGTCCATCACAAACAACTGAGCTTTCTCTTACCAGTTTTTAATCAGAGAAAGTAAGTGATACAGTTGCTATTTTTAAGTTGATCGATGCATATTATGTAATATACAAGGGTATATTATTAATGTATACCCTCCTCCCCTTCTCAGCTAACCTTCTCAATTAACCCATTTAATTATTTGATTTGAATTATTTAATTAATTTATTTTTTATTCATGCATATACATAATATACAACCCAGGTAAAGACAACATGAATGGAAAGCCATTCGAAGTTATATACAATTATTATTATAACCAGATATATTAATGAAGACAAGCGTTATATCACATTTTCAAAACATTCACATTTATATCACATTATATTAGCGTTATATCAAAGTTTTAAAACATAAATAACCTAACCAGTATCTCCATCGACTCAAATGTTCACTTTAGCTCATTAACAAAAATAACATTTTTACGTTTATTAAGAAATTAAAGTTAATCAACCAAAAAAACTCACAACAAAACCATTTAAAGTAGAGCACAGTATACTTATCATGTACTTTACATGTGACAGGAGGAGGTGGAGTGGGAGTTGTTGAAAATGTCCATGTTGAATGAGTCATGTGACAGGAGGAGGCTCCATAAGAGTAACCTCCGCAAACGTACTACGGGATATTATATTGTAATGGTTATAATTTTCAATCTATTGTAGTCAGAGGCGCCATTTAGGGGTGGCAGAGGGGGGCCTAGCCCCCCCTCCTCCCAAGGATCAGATAAGTAATGAAAATGCGGGTCTATCTACACGAATCCTTAGAATCTGATTTAATACTTTATTACTTATTTAATACTTATATTACTCATACAGATTTAATACTTTTTTTAAACAGCATTAGTATAATTCCTTCTACAGTATCAACAATGTACCAAAATTGCCTTGAAAGTATGGCTCATATGGAATCATAAAGAATATATATTTCTCTGTGGTGTAGTTGAAGTTTAAATATAGAATGGGTACAATTATTGATGAGGGCACAATAAGTGAGTTATTGCATAAATTTCAATGTGAGAATTAACAAGTTGCAAAATGTCACAGTGAGAGCAAAATAAAGGGCACAATCAGACAATTAAAAATGTATGTACACAGAGTTGGTGAGAATTATGGGAACAGGTTAATGCTTCTTTAGCTTTTCAACTGAAAGTTATTTTCCAATTAGAATATGATCCCTAATGAAATTGTTGAAATTGTCATTGTAAAAGAAAAATTATATTTTTGTGTAGTTGAGAAGTTGATATTGTGGTAATTATTCATATTGAATGAAAAAGACTAAGAAATTGTCAAAAAAACCTCTGATTTATTGATAATAATTAGAAAGAGTTTATCAGAGATTGACAATGGTGTAATAAACGAAACCGGTCTTTCTAATTATCTATATATATATAAAAGCGAAATGGCACTCACTCACTGACTGACTGACTCACTCACTCACTCACTCACTCACTCACTCGCATAACTAAAAATCTACCGGACCAAAAACGTTCAAATTTGGTAGGTATGTTCAGTTGGCCCTTTAGAGGCGCACTAAGAAATCTTTTGGCAATATTTTAACTGTAAGGGTTGTTTTTAAGGGTTTGAAGTTCGTCTTTCAGCATGTATATTCTTCTTCTCCCAATCTCTTAATTATAATTGAAATTTCCGTATCATATGTTACTATAGAACTATAATCTAGATAGAGTACCTCTTCGAAACAGTTGTTAACTGCCAACTAAATTAATAATTTTGTCAAGTTGACATTAAGTTGAGTTGACTTTGTTAGGTTGGCACCAAGTTGAAGATTTAAATGCATTTATCGCGGAAAAATTGATTGGGCACTGTTACTTCAATCCTGGGAATATTATATTTTACTAGCAGTCAGGCTCGCTTCGCTCGCCATATCCGTTTAGCCAGCCGTTTAGTCTGGACCCCCGACTGGATTGTCCTAACATATGATAAAAATGCCCAAATGAAAAATGCAGGCGAGCGAAGCGAGCCTGCTGATCTCATCCTTGGACGATCCAGTCGGGGGTCCAGGGGGCGGAGCCCCCTGGCTAGACGGATATGGCGAGCGAAGCGAGCCTGACGGCTAGTTATCAATAAATCAGTGGTTTTTTGACAATTTCTTAGTCTTTTTCATTCAATACGAAAAATTATATGTTTCCATGATTTTTAAGAAATCTGTTTCAGTGTATTCCTACTTAAGGGTCTCTCTTTAGGCTTATATTTCTAATAAATATTTCATGATTTATTTAATAACTAATAATGTATATGTTTGTATTGATACTTCAACCACATTTGTATAAGACTGGAAAAATGAAGCATATAATAATATCTTCGAATCTAAAATTTATGGGGGAGAACGAAGGACCCTCTATCCTTTGGGGTATTCCTTCCCCCCCCCTCATAACACATGGTTTTCACCCCCCCCCCAACAGTTTGGTGAAATGGCGCTACTGATTGTAGTTTAGACACTGTGTTTTCAAGGTAATATTCAAAAGACAAATACTTTTTGATGGAAAATGAGAGATGCATTATTTCTATTCACTCCTAAGGGGGAGCTTCATCATTAGTCTGACACCAGGGGTCTGTTTTCCAATGGTTGGAATGTATGACCAAAATGTTCACGAAAATTGGGTTTGATTTGGTCATTTAATTAGATCCGTCTTTTTTGAGATGTTTGGAAATTTCATGTTTACTATTATTCTGTCATGACGAAATAATCAATTTATTTATTAATGGATTTTCATTATTTTTCAGGGCAGAAAATACGAGTGGACTCGACGAAGATCATTCTGAGTCTATGCTTGAAGGAGAAATGATTGTACTCGATAATAATTTAGAGCCAGCTGTTACTGTGGAAAATTCGCGTTTGTCAAGAAAACGAAAACATGATCAGTTAGAGAATGGAAGGACGAAAGATTCCTACATACCGGTACAGTCTGCTCCTCGACTTGAAAATGCTGATCCCGATGAGATGTTCTTGCTATCCCAACTACCCGCTGTGAAAAGGTTGAATCAAAATGACAAAATGCACTTTCAGATTAAGTTTCTGCAACTTCTGCAGTCCTACAGTAAACATTGATATTGTGTAGAAAGAACACCTAGTTGTAAATACGATCAGAAAACGGCCAAATTTTCTACGCATTCCAGATTTTAAGTATAAAGACTGTATTGTATAAGACTATTCAAAAATCGAAGAAGTAGTCAAGTAGTACAGTAATATAATAGAAAAAGCATTCATGGAGCTTATGCTTTCTCTATGGTAGTACAACTTGTTAATTTTTTAGTTTTTTGTATACCGTACTATTATTTTCTATGTTGTATCACATATTTTATTAAATAAAGCTTACCATTGCGTAACAGGGAGCGAGTTTATTTTTTAGAGTAATACAATAAATTATTTCTCATGTTTACGTTTTTTTCTTTATTCCATCTTTCAGATTAGATACCTATTTTTTAAGAAGATATGGACATTCTCCAAATTCTCAGAAATTCCTAATAAATTGAGTGGTCATGCATGATTCTGTGATTTCTGGTTTTGGAACTAGAAATTAAAAAAAAGTGGTATTTGTCAAGTGTTTTTTTAAAAATTCTGGAAACTCACTACTTTCCTTTCACTCTATACAACTTATATAACTTGGAGGATTATAGTAATGATGTAAAAGTACAAATAATTCTGAACAAGATTCCATAGAAATTTTGAAATTTAATAAAGGGAGGGGGGGAATACTAGTAAAAATAGAAAATCATTTCCTACAGCCAAAATATTTTATAACTTTTCATATAACTTCTCAAGGCTTCCCTAACCAATCAAATCAATATCAACTTCATTAATTTCCTAGTGGGGAGGCGCTTATAAGGACACCTCAAGGATAAAAATTTCAAACACTACTAACTTTTGACACTTGAAAAATCACCATTTGACTGGATTAGTACCACTACCTCCGTAAACAAGGGGGTAGTGCTAAAGTGAGGTCCACGTTATAATGACAGTATTTGCTCAACTTTGAAATTGCTATCCTTGTCTATTATTCGACAAAGCCGGTGGTACTATCCTTCTCTAGGTCCACAACGATGCCAATTATGTTTTTGACAGTGTAGAAATATAATTAATTTATGCAGAGAATCGGCATCGCTATTCTCCTATCTTTATCCACTGTCATTATAACGTGAGCCTCACTATAGTACCACTACCTCCGTAAACAAGGAGGTAGTGCTAGTACAAGCTTTGACTGCTAGGTGGTGTAAGCTTACAGCTGAGGCTTGGCTAGTACTAGAACTGCCCGCTAGATGGCAGGTCGATGGTCTCAGCTTTCTTGTTTTCGTTCAAGAACAGGAATTTCAGTCGAGTCGAGTCGTAATCGTTGTCGGCCATGTTGTGAGTCTGAATAGAGGTTCTTTATCGCCTTCGGATTCCAAGCCGTCAAGCGGTACTGAGTCATCTACATTTGTGATTTGCTGAGTCGATCAGTCTTTGATTGTCTATTTTGACTAAAGTCTGTAGAGTCAATTGCGGTTGATTCAAAATGGTAAACACGGTCTCAGATATCGATGTTGAACGGTTGATTCTGATAGTGCAAAATCATTATGAAATATTTGACGCACGCGATCCGAAGCATCGAGATCGTGAGCATATGGGACGTATTTGGAAGGGAATTGCCAATGAATTGAACTGTGAAGGTAAGTTGTAAGTTGAGTTCATCCCTCATGCGATCTCTGAAATTTATTAACAAGTTATTCATGACCTTGAAAAATAGCAATGATAACAATACAGTAAGTTTTGCCAAAGAGGCATCAGCTAGAGCTGGTGATGGTGAGTCATGGTTTCAATGGTATGGTGTAGTAGGAGTCACGGAACTGCTCACGAGTCCACGTGTAGTCATCACAGGTGTGAAATTTGTACTCTGGCTTTTTTAGCGCCAAAATGATTATTCTGATATTTTTTCACCTACAAGTTATGAAGTCATTAACCTTTTAATATTGGTTCAAATAAAGTTTAATGTCAGTAACCCTATGAATCACCCTAAGTTAATCATAAAAAAATGGGACATTAGTTACAATTATTTTTGTAAAAAAAAACAATACCGTATTGTTTTTCACTTGGCAACATTTTGAATAATAAATTGAAACATTAATTTCTTATCAAGGAATAAAAATAAAGAATAAATATATAAATGCCATTTTTTCAACTTTTTCACTCATATGTTTCAACAGTTATACTACGTCATTTTCAAGAATAAAACATGTTGGTATGAGTAAGAAATAAAAAAAGGGTATTTAGATTATTATTCTTCATTTTTATTTCTTGATAATTAAGAGTAGCCCTAACAAAAAAGGTATACATTTTTCCATGGAGATATATTTGAATTTCTATGACAAATTTTCAATGGAGTCTCGATTTCTATGACAATTTTTCAATGGAAAGTCTCTAGATTTTTTGTAATTTTGCACTTTTTGTAAAAAATAATCCAGTGACCCACTTTAAAAATTATTGTCAAATTCACGAATCAAGTAGAATAATATAATTATGTTAGTTGTTTATTGGAATATTATAATAATGAAAGAGAACACATTGATTGCGGGAATGAGAACACTTGGAGGATGATTGAAATAATATTATCGATATCCATTCATTTCCCATTGTAATCATTATTTATGCTGAAAGACTTTCCATACACATCACAAGAGCAATGCTCTAATGCCATGTGGTTTCATGTGATATTGTATTAAATGGTTAAATAAAGTATTGTTTTGAAAATCTTGGAATTATTCTGCTGAATCTCTATTAAATGATTGTGCTGTAGCACAGAAGAAGGGACCCTTCTCTGGTGAGATGCTCTCTCATCAAGATGCTCTTTACTCCGTCGTTGAACTAAAATGAACTTTAATTAAGATTTTGATATTAAATAGTACAATATTGATCTTATGAGTTAGCCTTGTATTATTCATCAGTTTTGAACATACTGTACCTTAAAAATGATGTGCTCATTGCTCTTCAAATTAAATTATAAAAATATTTTTATAAACTCAATTATTTTAATTTCTAGACTCATGACTCTCTCAATAATAATAATATTTTCGTCACTTTTTCATTGCAGAAGCGGTCGTTAAAAGCAAATGGCACAACCTGAGGAGTAATTATGCGCGGGAGAAGCGGAACTCAAAGCCATCAATCGCTGGAGATGGGTCGCCCAAACACATCAAGTGGCCCTACTTCGATTCTTTGCGGTTCCTGGACGGTTTCATGCGGCCCAGCGAATCGCAAACCAACACCACCGAAGCTGAATTCGATATCGCGCAGTTCGCGAGCGGCGAAGCGGCCGATCTAGTCAATTTCAAATCTCCCGCCGCGTCGCCATCTTCCGCCAAGCTAGCGAAAAAGCGGCCATCTATGAACGTTGAGAAAATCGACGCTCTATACATAAAACACCTCGAGAAACTAATCAACAATAACAACGACCCTGATCTTTTGTATTTGAAAAGTCTGCTACCCATGATGAAACAGTTGACTACTTTGAAAAGTCTGGAGTTCAAGGGGGAAGTTATCACGTTGTTGAAGAATAAACTGCAAAGTCAGGAGAATTATAGTAACACAAACTCTGCGGGTCCTGGTCCAGGGCCTTCCGAATATACTACCGCGTATTTGTGAAACTCTGTTTATCACCAACAATAGATTAAATCACAGACAAAGAATCCTTTTTCCTCTGTGATTATAATATTGAGAGCACTAAGTGCCGATTACACAAAAGCCGGTTACATTTTAATCGTGATTAATTCCACGAGAACCAATCAGAGAAGCCGTCTTTCCAAAAATGCCTTCTCTGATTGGTTCTCATGAAATTAATCAGGGTTAAAATTTAACCGGGTCTAAGTGTCTAGACAGAGCTTATCAATTATAGGTAATAGGTATCTACGTAGGTAATCCTTTTGATCGCGGATCGCTCACTTTGTGTTCAGGGCCTCCAGGCCCTTATAGTACGAGGATCTATAACCGATATTGGAACAAGACATTGTTAAATTCAATCAATGTTCAAAGTATTCTTCACTTACCGCAAAGAAATGTTAATAACCTCTTGGAATAGACTAAAATTTAATGTTTTGTGCCATTGTACATTCCTTCCAATGTTAATTAGTTCTCCTTATTTGTTTGATACCATGAATTACAGAATCGAGTTTATCGAGAGGATTGCTATGATGAATTATTTATATTCTGAAGTCACATTCTCACTAGCACTATCTCTTTCTGAAGAAGGTGGCTTTTAGATAATAGAAATAATATAATCAGTTTGCAAGGAAACATTTTTCAAACTCCTGTCATATTATGATGTTATAATTTGAATTTTTGTCTACTATCTACCTACCGGAAATGTAAATATAGTAAATAATCTTGTCATAGGTAGGAATAAATATTTCTTTATAGTATAGGCCAATATAATTTGAATATAGGCCAAATAAATATTTTGATAGGGAGCAAAAAGTTTCTACTCGTTTAATGATTTGTTGATGATGTAGGAAGCATAAATAATGTTTCCATATTCTTGATGTTGCCTGGTCTTTGAACTAGGAATAGCTATTTTACACCTTGTTTTCAAATAATAATTTTTTACATGAATGACTGATTAAGTTTTAATGAAAACGTTGTAGATGTTAGTATTATATAATCTATAAACGTCATTGTAAAAATAAATAGTTCATATTTATTGTTGTTAACTGGGAATCATTAATAACTCCTGAATCCACTAATATAGCATGTAAAACTTATATTTTCAATCTAAGTTTGAAAATTCTATTTCCATTAATTTTTATTCTTTTTGTCTATAGATTATTTGTCATGTTATAGATTGAAATATTTCAATCAGGTCCAAGATCACTTGAAATATAAATTATTTAACATGAAGTACATAATCACATAATGGTAATAAATCGATCCATATTTTTAGAAATTTACATCATAGCCTACGAGTAACTTATATAGGCTACTAAAGTATTTTTATATCTTTTATTTATTGGTATAAATAATATGTATTTTCATACCTATTATCTATTGGAATAAATATTGAAGGTCCCCTCCTTATAAATACTGAGGTATTTATTGGTAGGTATACATAATGAAGATTCTCTCCATCTTTTCTCTATGTTATCACATTATAGTGACGAAATAACTCAGTGAGTCATGTGCTTGTACATACTCTAGCTAGTTATAACAATCACCACTTGAGAGCAATGTACGTACAGTAACGAGATGTTGGTAGTCTGAAGAGTCATAGAGCCTTGAAAGGTTAAGAGAAGAGGATTCACGGTACAGTGGACAGGCTACAACAAAGCAAGGAAGGGTTCTACAGACTACAGCTACTTTCATGCAGTAAGAAATTTCATGCAAACTTGAACTTTGTTTATAAGGATTGCAGATGTTTCGAGTAGCCTATACTATTGTATGAGTTGTGTTATCATCCAACTATGGTTGAAAACATGGTGGAGCGATGCAGGTAGCTTTAAGCTTGAGAGTGTTGGATCAGAGACTAATCATTGGAAGGTATATCTACTGAATGGTTGAATGTAATGCATGTGTATTTTAATGGGTCGAAACATACGGTATTGCTCCACTATATTATTATGTGCGCCGCTATTAAAATACATGCATTACATTCAACACCCTCAAGCTTGAATCATAGAATAAAACAATATTGTATAAGTTTTGTTTGCTTAAAGCTAATACAGTACCTTCGCCGCTTCACCATGTTTTCATTATATGATTATAATTGTTTTTCCAAATCAAATATGCTAACGCTTTAAAACATTCGAAACACAAAGCAAACATTGTTGAGCGCTTCTCCAAATCAGCATGAGGTGTTAGAAGTTGAGAGATCGTCATTAGATGTGGTATTGGAAATTTATTTCATATTTGAAATTTTTTCATTGTTCTATAATTCCTCCCAAATATTATTCTTTAACTCAACACAAAATTATAACTTATAAATTTAGAATTCACATTCTACATCTGTTCTCAATAAAACTTTAATTTGAAAATGTTATTTTAAATTTTTATACATATATTCTATTTAAATAAACGATTTATTTAGTAATTGTTAACCCTACCTCGGTGACATTATGGAACAATGCAACAAACATTTACGATAATAAATTCTCCATCAAAAGGTTTATCCGTCTATTGATGACTCTGACATTTACTATAAAGTTCCATAGATCTCGAATTGAAGATTCGATTTAAATGTGAGAAGAAAAATGTAATATTACAAATACCCCCCTCTTGACATAAAAAAAATTTTACTGTTTGAAAAATTTAAAGAAAAAATTTACATTGACCCTAATGAAAATTGTTGAAATTTAAATTCGAGAACAGTAACAATTTTTTCTAGAAAAACATTACATGTCATCCAAAAATATTGAAAATTATTATAAAAATTCATCAATAGCGTTGTTATATGTTTCCAAACAATATCTCAAAATATAGATATCAATATTACTTTGATTTAGCTTTAATTTAAGAAAATATCTCAACAGAAAGTTTAATATGTAAAGAAAAGTTTTTTGAAATTGCACACAAATTTAATAGATAGAAAAATTAATTTTATTGCATAAAAAAAATTTAGTATGTTGAATAAAAAATTATTATTATTATATTATTATTTTTTTTTTAAATGAATTGATGAATTGTTACATTTAATTTTCACATAAAATTTCAATAAATCAAAAAATGTTCATTTCTTTCACTATTGACGCGGTGATTTTATTGATGCACATTTTGGAAAACAGTCCGTTAAGGCACTCAGTATGATTTTCAGTTTAGTGTGACTCCAGTGTGATGACGTTAGTGTTGGGCTGATCTGGATGCACGTAGTGTTGGGCTGATACTTGTAGTCGACTGCTGCATACCAAACTTGATACCGGTGACATCTCAGTTAGCATTGCTTCATGTTTGTAGTAGACGGCTGCATTCCAAATTCAATACAGAGTCACATAAATTTTGTATCATATTTGTAATTATACAATGTACATTTCAGGCTTGAAATGACAATGTAATTCGTTTTTTGGAAAAGAGATAGACGCTGCATACAGGATTAATTTAGGTGAGGATTAATTTAGGTAAGGTTTGGTTTTTGATATTTTCAGCTTTCAAGGTTTAGAGTTCTGCATACAGGAATAATTTAGGAGAGGATTTTTTGAATCAATTCTTTCATGATACTGTGACTGTTCTTCTGAATTCAAAGTTGTGAATGTGAACATGGATGGCAATTACCTCCAGGTAATGCAGTAGTGTTGAAGTCTGAGATACAGAGTCAGCAATAAGCATTGGCATTGCTATTGGTGTATGCTTTGGTGTCGGCTTTGGCATCGGCATTGATATTGGCATTGGTGTTGGCGTAGCTATTGGCATTGGTGCAGCATTGGCGCAGATTTTGGCATTGGTGCAGGCATTGACGTAGCTATTGGCATTGGCGCAGGCATTGATATCAGCACAGGCATCGGCGTTGATTTTGGTGTTGGCATCAGCATTGGCGCAGGCATTGGCGTAGCTATTGGCATTGGTGCAGCATTGGCACAGATTTTGGCATCAGCATTGACGCAGATATTGGCTTCGGCGCAGGCATCGGCATAGATATTGGCGTTGGCATCAGCACAGGCGCAGGCATTGGCGTAGCTATTGGCATAGTTATTAGTGTTGATATTGTTGTAGGTATTAGTGTAGGCATCAGCATTGGCACAGATTTTGGCATCAGCATTGGCGCAGATATTGGCTTCGGCGCAGGCATTGGCGTAGATTTTGGTGTAGTTATTGGTGTTGATATTGGTGTTGACATTGGCGTAGCTATTGGTGTAGGCCGCAGCGTAGATTTAGGCGTAGTTATTGGTGTTGATATTGGCGTAGTTATTAGTGTAGGCCGCAGCGTAGATTTAGGCGTAGATATTGGTGTTGATATTGGCGTAGTTATTAGTGTAGGCCGCAGCGTAGATTTAGGCGTAGATATTGGCGTAGTTATGTCACACTAGTTTGAAAATCACCCAAATGTTCTTAACACTCTTCATGGCGTTCACTTGTTACTGATTTCGAGATTCACATGATAACTATTTCAATGTTAATGTCTGTGCTGTACCTGTTATCTTAAAATGCTTATAAACTAAGAAGAAAAACTTGATCAGGCTATCAATACAATCTAATACACATAAAAATTATTTTAAGTATCTATGAAATTGAAATTTGTTAACATCTTATTATACAGTCAGCAATACATAAATGTGAAATATGGACATATCAATGATAAATTTAAAAAAAAATCATTCATTTTCAACTATTCACTGTTCAAATATCAAAATTTTAATCCATTCTTCAAAATAGAAATAGAATTTCATAACACCCTGTATCATTATCAAAATTGTAAAAAACAAACATCATAACAACACAACAAAAATTAATTTCAATACATATTTCAATAATTTCAGACATTTGGTCTTCTATTCAATCATTTCATAATATATTTGCATTTCATTATTATTTAATATAACATTTCATTTATAGCATGTTCATTTCACATTTATGATTTATCATTCAGGGTTTCAAAATTATTTAGTTTTAATTTTGTTCAATAATTGTATAAAAAGCAAATTATTTAATATTATTAATCATCGTTTGTTGGATACTATAGTTTATTTCGACTTTTCAATGTTCTAAACACAAACTACATTTCATGACAAAACTTTACTATCAAACATTAAACAAGAAACCATTCAAAACATCAATAATATTTTGCTTCAAAGGCAAACAATATTCATAAGTAATCATCATTTTGCATCTATGGCAATCAACATTATTAATCATTATTTTTGCATCTATGGCAATTAACATAAGTAATCATTATTTTGCATCTATGGCAATCAACATAAGTAATCAACACAAAAATTATTATCTCATTACTGCCTCTCTAAGTCATAACCTCTGTTATTCCTTCTTTAGGCAATAATGGGTTTCCATCTCAAAAAACAATCACATACCAGCAAAATTCTAATCAACAAACCCCACTAAAAATTCTACATACACTCCAGCATCCATTTCAAACGATAATCAATCATATCAAAATTTATAGAACAAACAGTTTTAAAATTTAAAAAAAAATATCAATTACAAAACACTTAGAAAAATTTTAGCCTTTAACTCATTTCAATTGATAATATAACACAACGTTTTAAATTGAATCAATTATTTTTTAAAATATTTAAAATTTAAAGACTGTATAATAAGTATAAACATTTCAAGATTATGATACAAAGATGATCAAGATGAAATACTGGGTAAATAAGTTCCCTAAAAAATACAAACAAGAGAAAAGAAAATTGGGTAAATAAATTCCCTAAAACAATACAAAGAAGAGAAAGATTAATTAGAGCCTATCCTACATGTCAGTACTGAACTTTCATGAGGAAGTATATTAATAAAATATACTACTATGGAATTTTGTAAATTCCAAGTATGACTCTAATTTGTTATAATTGTGAGCTATCACTCCCACAAAAACAACTGGTGAAGGAAAAAATATGTGTTGACTATTGTGACTGGGTGGAAAGTTCCTAGATGTCTGTAAGGCAATGTGATAGCAGACTCTAGTATCGGACCACAAAAACAAAAGTATGCAAAAGGTTTTACAAACATTTGTTGTTGCAGTCATAAGGTTTTTATATCGCAAACAAGTAGGTCAGATAATCGAGTCCAGCCGTATGTGGTTCACGCCCACACCTCTAAAAAAATCACACCTACTTGTCTACCAAAAATCCAAAGTATTGGACAGCAAAGAAAAAATAAAATGCAAAATGGGTTAAAAGCCCAGAAGAAAACTATAACCTAATTACATATGGCTTATGGCACAATATGCAATGAAAGATGAGAACATGGGACATAATTGCTCTGAAAAACCTAATTACCTAATATGATACCTGAAAAAAATAGACATAATTAAAATATGTAATACATGATGAAAAAATATACTGCAAGCAAACAATTATTTACACTACAATGGATAGATTTTAGAAAAGTTAAGTTTTATCAACAATTTAAAGATTAGGAAAATAAGCTACTATTTTAACTTCCAAAATTATTTCAGAAAAATACAAATTTAAATGACTATGGACAAGATTGGTTAAGATATGCATCATAGAAGAATTTTACTGAACATTACACAAAGACAGGAAAGAATCGAAATTTGAAAAGATTAAGGGCCAAGAAAAATAGGCTACAGGAAAGAAAAAAGACACAATTATGGACTCTTACCATACACTGCGTAGCGATTATGCTATTCTGAATCCCGGCATAACACAGGATTCCTAATCATTGTGTGTTGGGGAATACCCTTTCATCATGTGATTCACTGTCATAATCTTGTAAATAAGCAATTTGAAACAACCTTTGAATACTAATACATCAATGGAAACTTTGCGTTTTGTTTTCTTCAATAGCATGATTTTATTCATGGGTTCATTAGTTTCAACCAAGCAGTTTTGCCTACAAAAGTTCGTCATGTTCACTTGAGAATGCATAGCATACATCTTTTCAATTCTCAGTTGAAAGTTGAACTCATCAACTTGACTCAAAGCAACATTCATTTTGTTGACATTATTCCTAACCTCCACAGAAACCTGTCTCATGTAATCATTCATTTTATTTACTGTTTTCCTAACTTTCGATGTAGTAATCTGATCCATAGAAACATTCGATTTGTTTACTGTTTTCCTAACCTTCAATGTAGCAATAGTACTTTCTTGATAGTTGACTTTCAATGAAGACAACTCCCTACCTACTTCTTTACTCAACTCTACACTTTCACTATGGTGACTTTTTCAACAACAGTAACTAGGCCTACATTGTCAGAAACTTGAATGAGTTGATCTTGTAACTTAACACTACTATCATCCTGCTTCAATTTGTTTTCATCTTCATGATTATCTTTCACTGTTTCATTTGCATTTTTCAATAGAAGGTTTATACTAACCTGCTCTAGTCTAATGCTAGTACATTCTTGCTTCATATCATCAAACCTAGCATTTTGATTTTTAAACATTTGGTCTAACTTAGCATTTTGCTCATCAAACTTTTGTGTTAAGAATGCTATAAGATTCAGATCATTTTTAATGTTTGCCATTTTGTAATATGCACTGATTCATTAAAACTTGATCTCTCTTGAACCGACTTCCCACTCAGCAACAAACCATTCATAACCCATCAAGATATCTATCCTACCAATAATTTTTTATATAACCAGGGATATATTTTGTAGTTTGAGTCCCACACCAGGGCGTACCATTTGCCGTGCTACCAATTTTTCCTTAAACGGTTGGAATAGCATATAACACCTGTCACACTAAGGAAAGTTGTCGGCTCCAATAAAATAGATACTTGATAAACTGTGAATGGATCTATTGCCTATGAATGAGAAATCCAGTTTTCAGAGCAAATTAACTTATAATCTTCAGATGAAAATTTTGGCAAAAACACAGAATTATAAAACGAACAATAACTTATAAGCTTAATGATTTCAAGTAACTACGAACTAAAATACTTATCTAGTTTACAGTTGAAACACAGTGGCTATTGGCTTTACTACACTAATAGCGAATTTTGCACAAAAATTTATATAAACTTCAATTTAAAACATTAATAAATTCATTTAAACAGACAATAACTCAGAGCACAAAATTATACAAGCAACAGCCAGCCATTAGTTTCAGAAGAAGCTCGAACAGGAAAAGGACACAATTTGCCAGTCACGAAAGACAACGCCCTCTTCAATATCGATCTTTACAGACACGTCAACACAAAATTATAACTTATAAATTTAGAATTCACATTCTACATCTGTTCTCAATAAAACTTTAATTTGAAAAATGTTATTTTAAATTTTTATACATATATTCTATTTAAATAAACGATTTATTTAGTAATTTGTTAACCCTACCTCGGTGACATTATGGAACAATGCAACAAACATTTACGATAATAAATTCTCCATCAAAAGGTTTATCCGTCTATTGATGACTCTGACATTTACTATAAAGTTCCATAGATCTCGAATTGAAGATTCGATTTAAATGTGAGAAGAAAAATGTAATATTACAGTACGTACATAGTAACGAGATGTTGGTAGTCTGAAGAGTCATAGAGCCTTGAAAGGTTAAGAGGATTCATGGTACAGTGAACAGGCTACAACAAAGCAAGGAAGGGTTCTACAGACTACAGAGCTGTACAGAGCCAGCTACTTTCATGCAGTAAGAAATTTTATGCAAACTTGAACTTTGTTTATAAGGATTGCAGATGTTTCGAGTAGCCTATACTATTGTATGAGTTGTGTAATCATCCAACTATGGTTGAAAACATAGTGGAGCTGTGAAGGTAGCTGGAAGTGTTGAATCGTAGACAAATCATAAATGGTATATTTACTATATGATTGAATGAAATGCAACAAAAAATTTATGATGTGTATAATGTAAAGAAAATAAGAAAAATGCATGTATTCTAATGGGTCAAAACATATCATTAAAATACATGTATTACATTCAACACCCTCAAGCTTGAATCATAGAATAAAACAATATTTTATAAGTTTTGTTTGCTTGAAGCTAATACAGTACCTTCGCCGCTTCACATGTTTTCATTCTATGATTATTAATTATTTTTCTAAATGAAATAGGTTAATGATTCAAAACAATCGAAACACAAAGCAAACATTGTTGAGCGCTTCTCCAAATTAACATGAGTTGAGAGATCATTAGATGTGGTATTGGAAATTTATTTCATATTTGAAATTTTTTTCATTGTTCTATAATTCCTCCCAAATATTATTCTTTAACTCAATAGTATATTCATGTGTATTATCCCAATACAATCATCATTCAAACTTGCAATAAAATAAAAACCTCATCGTCCTTGAATATGATAATACGTATATATTTTCTTAAATGGGTGTAAGAAAATAGAACCAATGGTACATTGAAGACCAAGGAACTTGGAGTTATGATAATTCCATATCATAGCTTGATGAGAAACTTGAAGATAAGTATGAAGTGAAGTTCGAACATACAAACATAAAAATATTGAGAGCATCATCAACTCTGTTAACTGTTGATCAATTGGACAAAACGTGAATTCAAATAATGCAGTCACCTTTATGATTAACACAAATGAATATTTATAAAGCCAATAATATGGATCACATTTTTCTTGAAATGTAGATCACATATTCAATCCAATTAAAATGATTTTGAACAAATAAAGTTTTATTTTTGTCACCTCCACAGTTATTAGATTTGTACACATAAATGTGGAGAGTGGAGGTGACAAAAATAAAACTGTGTTTTTTCAATTATGAGAAATTCCTCAGTATTAATTACCCTATTTAACACATTTCTTTAACTAAGAACACTTTACAATAACATGAACAAAAATATAAATTGAAAAATCGTAGAAGAATTAGTTTAATAGATTGTTAGTGATTGAAAGGAAAAAAATGTGTTCATACTCTTCATTCAGCATACCGTGAGTCTATAGTCTTTGGAATAACCTACTCCCTGTGTGGTCCAGGAGAAGCAAGGAAAATTAATCATTAATCTTATAGAAGAAGAAGGCAAGACTACAGCACATTGTGAATAGTTGCTTCTTTGTATGGATGAATTGTAGCGTAATGATGGCGCATCAGGCCTAATTTGAAATAGCCAAACGGAGCCTTTGATTCATATTTTCATAATCCACTTGTAATATTCAACTGAACATATTCCAGTTAGGATAGAATAGAATGATTGCCTTTATTTTTCCTAGAGAGCGAAGTTAGGACGCAGTCGGCCCTCTCTTACACTCAACTCTCTATTATACATGATAACAATACAAAGAAGGGGTACGATAAAAAGTTCCAGTTTGACACTTCAATCATTTCATAGTTGTTTGCCATGAGTACCAACCAGAGAAGTAGTCTTCTATCCAAATCAGTTTCTCTGATTGGTTTTTGTGACATTTAATCATGATTAGAATTTAACATGCATTTTTACAATGGTGCCAAGCCTTTCAAAGCTCAGAATCACCTAGAATCTCTCATATATGCTGTAAACACAAGCCATGTTTTATAATTCTGTAAGCAGTATGCGTGATTCAAATCACGTCATCAACTGAATTCGACAAGAAACAAATTCCAATATTTATCAGGTAAAGATGTGTTAAGATTTGTAGTCATGAATGAATAAATCCGGTTGTAAATCAATAGCTCAACTCTTGACTCACTACTTTTTCGGCTAGTTTGGTTCCCAGATCTTCACTGAGCTTTTATTATTTGTTCCCCTTTTCCTCACTCTCTCACACTCTCTCCTTTTTCCAGTCATCCTCTCCTTCTCACTCCTGTTTGAGGTTTTAATCGTGCCGAATTTTATTTGGGAACTGAAAGATGCGACGATGACCCAAGAGAGATTCCACGAAATTTCCCACACTTTTGGCCAAGCAGCGTCTGTGCTCTTCTAACGAATTATGCGGTGAGAGTCGAAAATAAAAGTTTGTTGTAAATGCCACTGGGCTATCGCACCGATGCGTGTAGCTCATCCATCATTTTAATGGATTCATTTTTAACAATGCCATATTGCCCAATCGGTAACTTCTAGCACAGAAGAAAGAAGAATAATTTAATTATTCTTCCGTGTCCTCCCCTCCGTACTTCTAGGAAGCTTAGAGTGAGATATTGATGAATGAAATAGATAACGTTTCTTTACTAACTAAAGGCTTGGATCTGTGCTAACTCATGGAATTTGAAATGATTTGTTAAATTGGTTTCTAATTCCCTAATTGTACAACAATAAAGCCATATCTATTGTCAATGTAATCGGTCATAACAGAGTATAATAAAACAGCAAACTTTGAACAGCTGAAGGTGCGAACAGATCGAGTAAGTCGCGGTGAAGACAGAAGCCACTAAATAGCTGTGCAATGATAAAAACATTTGGAGTCATTGATACAGATATAATAGATATGGAAGGTCAATATCACACTATCAGATCGAAGTCTTTACACTTGATATAGAAAGAAAATAATAAATATGGAGGGTCGAGAGCGAGCTGAAATTCACAAATCGACATGATTGTTCTGTATGTATATACCCTCACAATTAAAATAATAATTGCATAATGCTACTTCAAGTGCAAATCGCAAGCCTACAAATTGATAATATTTTGAAGTTTTAAACTATATATCTTTCCATACTAATTTTCAAAATCGATTCAATAATCAATGGAATTTTTCAAGTTCAAAAACTACTGTCAATAGATTCAACAATATCTAATTCCAATTATTAATAAAAACCATCGACAGTACTATTTGAGCTTCAGAGATTTAGTCTATAGAAATCAAAAGCTCTCACTTCAATCCTTCACCCGTAATGCCCACTTCCAATGACAGGATTCGATTATATCTGGTAATTTTGGAGTCTTCATCCTAATGAGAGAGAATATCTGTCCATGGTCCGCTACAGTTGATCAGATAAAATATTAATGATGCTTTATTATGCTTCATCTCTTCCAACTATTGTGAGGTCCACGTTATAATGGTAGTATACGATTAACATTGGTGTTGCTGTCCTTGTCTATCTATCATTCGTCAAAGCAGATAGCGCTATCCTTTTCTAGCTCTGCAACGTTGCCAGATCGTTCTTAAGAATGTAGAAATTAACAAAATATACAATCTCAACCATGAAAATGTGTTATTAAAAATATATTTTCTTGACGATTATGATTGATTATTTTAAACAAGAATGAACCGTTAATATCACATCAGATAAACCGGTATTAGTCTAGCTATCCTCTATAATAGAGAATCGGCAACACTGTTCTCCCATATTTCTTCACTGCCATTAGAACGTGGACCTCACTATAGCCTATTCCATAATTCAATTCGAAATCAATCGTGAGGAATTGTTGATATTCTTCCCAGCTGTCCATTGCTTTTATGAAGGAGGTAGTCAAATTTTCCACAGTCTTCAGCTCAGCAGGAGGTTGGAGAGAGAACTCCAAAAGAGATCTAAGAAGGTCTTATCGACAGAGAACTCCGAATAATGAGGAAGGTGTAAAGAACGATGTATAATTTATACACTTCACATTTCATGCAATGCACAAATTGTAGAAAGGACCGGGAAACAGGCCTTGCTATGGCTTCCAGAACAATGAACAATGATAGAGAGAAGGAAGAGAAGATAGAGGATAAAAATAGTGAGGAAGGAAGGGAGGGAATGAGATAGTGTGAGAGATTCTCCACAAAGCTCTAGTATAATGTTAGTATAGTCATAGTCAACGCTGAGAAATGCAACAAAAGCTGTCCTGATTTTTATAGAGGGACAATAAGTCTTGAATTTTTTATCATTATATTCAACGCTCAACCATCAAGCTAATAGTTGTCTCAAATTTTTATACTCACTAATATTCTATGGCATTGATATCCTGTTAATTCCAATTAAGAACCTGACTTTGTGTATTCAGGACCCTTTCGTTGAGCCTGAAAATATATCTATCGTTACTTTCCTAATGTCAAACGTTTTATTTAATGAATAAAAATGTTTATTCTGAAGGAACCATTTGATATAATTTCAGAGTTCTAATAAAAAATGACTGCTGAAATATATTTATTCCAACTTTCTGTGTTTCTGTGAATGTGATGATGTGGTTGATAACCATAATGAAAACAAGTTGGTATTATCTAGACTACTAATTTATTAGAACAAATGATAAATCTCAAATTGTTTGATATACTAATTTCGGTTGTTACACCGACACCAATCTCTAAAGTCCGAGATAAATTACTTTTAACATGAAGAGGAGAAACCCATTTCTCCCTCCACAGTTTGTAGCATAGACACAGACGGACATCCTGCGCACAATTGGATGCGCCGTGTCATTTTGCTTCATGTTCTTGTGATAAAAACATCTCTGTAACATACACAAACCAATATACCTGCTGACCAGTACACTACTTGGAACATTGCCAGCAATAGATGGAGGGGAGTGTTGCCGCGTCGCGTTACAAAGCTCTCACTCAGCCACAAAAGAAGGAGAATGCTGCTAGGTAGTGGGAGTGATTAGTGGAGGATAGAGCATCGGACCTCTCCGTCTTCGAGAAAGAGCCGTGTTAAAAGTAATTTATCTTACACTTTAGTAAACTGAGAGCTCGAACATTGAGCAGCAGAATATGTTTCATGGTATGAGTGAAGCCCTACAATAATTCAATTGAACATTAGCTTTTGAACACTACTGTCATTGGCTGAGCGGCTAAACACGCCCAAGTATTCCAATTATGATCATGACAAGAACAACAGAAGAGAAACTCGATTAACAAATCCGAATAATAATATATGTGATAGATGAATTTTCAAATGGAGAATCAAATGAGTTTTGATAGTTACCAAGTTCATCTTCATTTTATGCAATTCAACGGTTCTCATGAACATATTTAGAGTATTTGGACATGTCTAGTCCCTCCGCCAATCACAGTTGAGCTAAACCTTCATAGGTCAAAAGTGAATGACTAATCGTGTAAGGCTTCACCCATATGATGGTCAATGTTCAAGCTTTCAGTTCAATAGATAATGATAATATTGTAACATGTAACAACCGGAACAAGTATCTCGAATTTGTTTTGATAAATATTAGGAAATTTGCAATATCAATTCATTCGTTTCCATTTGATATTTATTTTACTTGACAATAGATTGTATAGAACCGGAATTACAATTTTTTATTTAAATTTTGAACTTATTAGATATTTTCTGTTATTTAAACATTGAAGTTTTATTCAATCATATTTTTTATAGTGAGAAATTCTTTCACTCCTACTATAAACTGCAGCAGCAATGAAACATTTTCCAGCTACTTAATAGCTGTCAATAAACTTGTTATGGAAGTCCTATATATTTTCCCTACTTGAAGTTCAAAATAAGTTTACTAGTATGACAATGAGGCAATGACTATCTTATAAAATTGTTTCTGAACTGTTAAAAAACTGAAGCCGCTTATAGCTTTCAAAAGTTGAGCCATGTGAATGTTTGACTGAAAAATCCGGTCTACAAGAAAGGTGAAATGCCTGCAATTTCACCGAAGCGTGAAATGTATTCTTGAATTCTTCAACTCAGCTTGGTTCCTCTACGCTTACTTTTATGCCGAAATTAAAGCTCCTTAAAAGGTAACAGCTCTCATCTTCCCATTCAATAAACAGCCATCCAGTCTGCATTCCATCCCAAATTTATTTTGGAGTTTAAAAGGTCACTGAATACTACAAGAAACTAAGCCGAATAGACTTTTTATCCTTATGGGCTAAGAAATATTTCTGATATTCTATAGCACACTTTCTAGATAACAGAAACGGAGAATGTTCATGTTCATGTAGAAAGACCAAAGACTGTTGTGAGTCCAAGGCGTGGTAAGATTATTGATTTTGACGGGTATCGGAAAATCTCTTCAAAATAAGAAATTGTAAATTCATTTGTAAAGCTCAACTAATGAACATATATTTTTGATACAATTTGCCAATCCATCCTTATAATATTATTTCAAGAAGTTTCCATAGAAAAGTACAAAAATCAAAATAATCCTATTGTATGTACATTTTTCACATACAGTATTTCATTATTCTAGAAACTATACATATACAGAACGTACAAAATAGCGATTGTGTGTACTTAATATTAATTTTTCTCCTTAGTGAGCCATGGGACAGAGTCTTCAGATAGAGTCTCCTGGCAATGGATTAAACTTTTCATAGTATAATACTATTATATCCTAGTATTTTATAAAAAATGTTATAATGATAAGAGATTCAACCTGTTCTCAAATATGGTAGTCTTTTCTTGTCTTGTTTGGAAGAAATAGAATTTCAATATTCAATAACACACGATCCCAATATAATAATATTCACTACATAATCAAGTGTATTCATAAAAAAGTGTTTAATATTAAAAGATTTCATGAACGGTTCTTGAATAATATGATGTTTTCTCCTTGTCATATTCACTCCCTTTCTCCTTTATCAAGTTAGCTATCACGACACAAGCAAAAACATTCTGTTGATAGGAAGTTTGCGAGCTTCACAACATGAATAAGAAATGGAATGTCCCAATATCACTGTTTATGCTACTGATTTCTGGCACCAATCACAATATATGACCAATACTTTCAGATGATAGGAGTGCAATCTAATAGCTTGGGAAACGACCTATCGTGGGAATATCACGAATTGCGTGCTTCGTCACTCATAACATCATAGAATGAGGCCGCTATCAACTCACTATCTCTTTGGAGTGTCCTATTAAATAATTGATTGCTGCCTCGCGCAATTGTGCGTGTGAGAGTTGTGAATGTGAGTATGAGTTGCTTTGTTTGTGCAACTGATATGAGCACAAGCCTAGTTTTCCGGAAAGGTTTCTCTTGTTCCGAATTTTTTAGTTTCTTTACTGAGATAGCGCGCCTCAAACTAATCAATTAGCGTATACTTGGCAGTTTCAAGTTGAAGTGTGGATTGTCACAGAGTTTTCAACATTGGTGATAAAAGATTATTTGCAACTAGTACAGTCAAGGTAATCAGTTAGCCTACTTAGTGCTGTATGTTTGCGAAGAAATCTAGTGGGTAGTTATTTTCATGTCTCGTATTGGACACTGTTCAGGTCCGGATTTAACAATTTGGCGTCCCTAGACGCCCAATATTTTATCTGTCCCGACTCTACTTATAAAGGTGCGTACAGATATACGCGCCGCGAACATGAGCAATTCACTTTTAATCAGCTGACTTTATCTGTATTTTTACAGAAACGGTAAGATACAGATATAAAAAGCTTGACATCAGCTGATTAAAAGTGAATTGCTCATGTTCGCGGCGCGTAAATCTCTAAGCACTTTAAGAATAATTTTCCTAGAACAAATATTAAAATTTATACCAAGCCTATTACGTTTATTGCTTGAACATATTACCACAGTAAAACTTCCTAATTATTGTAATCTTTTTGAAAAATATGATGGTTTGTTCACTTCTAAAATTTGAGAGAAAAATAAGTTTAGCGTA
This sequence comes from Nilaparvata lugens, assembly GCF_014356525.2. NCBI lineage: Eukaryota > Metazoa > Arthropoda > Insecta > Hemiptera > Delphacidae > Nilaparvata > Nilaparvata lugens. The sequence goes on along the minus strand of NC_052511.1, from coordinate 17,351,945 downwards.
AAAGTCAGATTCAATTCAATAGACCAAAAAAATATAAGAGTGACTATGCTAATGTGAGCCACGCTCCAAATTCAAGAAGTAGTCTCTTTGGACAAAGTCTGGTAAGAGGCAAGTGACATTCTCAAGCTGCTTGATTCCTATTGGTAAAATGGAAAGGTAAATTGGCGTCTAATCAACCCATTGACCAATCAGACAGCTCCTTTGTTTTCAAGGCGTGAATTCAGTCTTTACTACATCAATATTAATGTATTATAGTATTAATATATTAATGTTTTAATGTATTAATGTATGATTATTTTGTTTCAGTTCATGCTGCCCTGAGAAGTGTATTCAACAACATGAATGCAATAAAGTGTATTAGATGTGTGAATATAAAGTGTATTACACTAATGCAATTAGTGTATTAGTGTGTTTTGTGTAAATGAGAAGTGTATTCAACAACATGAATGCAATAAAAGAGTAATTCTTTTGTTGCAAGAACGACTGGACTAGAAAAGTTTAAATTTGATTGGCATGTTCAGCTGGCATTCGGGGCTGAGAGTTTACAGAGTTTCTTTCCATCAAAATCTTTGCGTTTCTAAAGAATTTTGTGAGATTTTTTCATCCATACATTCTATGAAAGGTTTCAACGATTGGATAAGAGTGTTTGTGAGAGTTTTCTACGTTACTGACTTTCTATTTCAATTAAAAAAAAACTAAAATACACTAGAACTAAATACTAAATACTGAAAGGCTCAAAAACAATAATTTTCATATTATCTCTATAATCTCCCATTGAAAAGGATATTTTCTAGATATTGACATTCATTTAACAATATTTGAACTTTGAACTTTGAACTTTATTCTCCAAAAAACATTACAAACAAAGAAAACGAAAAACAAGGGAACTTACTTATTGCATTAGCAATTTGATGCTATATGTAGCTATATCTTTATTGTTTATTAATAAGAAAGTAACATTGCTGCTAGAATAATTTAACATTGAGTAACGATGATATTTTTCCATTGATAATCATCAATAAATTGTTTAATAGAATTTTGATAACTAGCTGCCAAGATGAAAGATGCTCACATAATATTCTCATATTTTTCTACAAGATAATCACAAGACCCAAACATTACGTGAAAGAATTTATCAGACCTCCCGCAATTACAGATGAGAGTAGACTAGATTCGAGTTTTTTCACCCCTTTCTCTCTGAGCCTGCTTCCACCATGTTTCCCTCTTTGCTAATGTGCATCACTCACGCCAAATTCAATTTACTGCAACTATAACTACTACATTTGGATGGCTTTTCTGTGTCGAATCAATCCACAGGGGAAGCAGTCTCATCAAGAGCTCATGCTGATCACAATAGAGATACATTGTTTTCTTCTTTAGTGGAATTCACTTTAAACTGTCAGAATTTCTTATGAATAACGTCGATGTTTCAGATTCAACCAATGCTGAGCAATTAAGTGCTGCCTTACTGTTTCCTTCTATAGTGAGATTCACTTTAAACTGTCAGAATTGATTGAATGAGAAGTATTGATATTATTTATTGGGAATGCTGACAATAGTTAAAAATCTGGTGTGGTACACTCACACAACTTTCCTTGCTCATATTTGAAACTACGATCAGACTTCTGTATATGTGTATATATAATTGTTTTCAGAAAACTTTTTCTTTGTGTGAATTGTGAAATTCGATGATTTTTTTAGTCGTCATTTTTTAAAGTCGTAAAAACAGCTGTTCTACAGATGAAATATCTCCACTTTGTGTTATTTTTATGAACTGCGCTACCTACCTACCTCATGCACGAGAAGGAGGTTACTAAGTCCATTTCTCAAGGATGGGGTGAACCCCCCATTGGTTTCCCAGAAAGGAGACTCATGCCAGTTGATAGAGCTGATAAATAACTATACAGAGTATGAATTTGAAATAAATCAGTCGAGTACTTTACTTTACTCTCGAGAAAATCGTGAAAAACATGGTTTTTCAGTAATTATCCGCCATTTTTCTCGAGAATATTACGCAGCTCCTGCAATTTTTCCAGAAATGAGACTCATGTCAGTTGATAGAGCTTATAAATAGCTATCCATGGTATAAATTTGAAGAGAATCGTTAGAGCCGTTTTCGAGAAAACCGTGAAAAACATGGTTTTTTAGTAATTATCCGCCATTTTTCTCGAGAATATTACGCAGCTCCTGCAATTTTCCCAGAGATGAGACTCATGTCAATTGATAGGGCTTATGAATAGCTATCAATGATATAAATTTAAAGAAAATCGTTAGAGCCGTTTTTGAGAAAATCGTGAAAAACATGTTTTTTAGTAATTATCCGCCATTTTCTCCGCCATCTTGAATTGAATTTTATTGAATTTCTTATTGTCGGGTCCTCATGGTATAAGGACCTTAAGTTTAAAATTTCAAGTCAATCGGTTAATTAGGATAATTAGGAATGGAGTTATCGTATTCACAGACATACACACATGCACACATACACACATACACACATGCACACATACACACATACACACACACACACCACACACACACACACCACACACACACACACACACACAACACACACACACACACACACACACCACACACACACACACACACACACACACACACACACACACACAACACACACACACACACACACAACCACACACACACACACAACACACACACACACCACCACACACACACACACACACCACACACACACACACACACACACACACACACACCACACACACAACACACACACACACACACACACACACACACACCACCACACACACACACACACAACACCACACACACACACACACACCACACACACCACACACACACACCACACACACACACACACACACACACACACACACACACACACACACACACACACACACACAACACACACACAACACACACCACACACACACACACACACACAACACACACACACACACACACACACACACACACACACACACACACACACACACACACACACACCACCACACACACACACCACACACACACCACACACACACACACCACACACACACACACCACACACAACACACACACACACCACACACACACACACACAACACACACACACACACACAACCACACACCACACACACACACACCACACACACACACACACACACACACACACACATACACCACACACACACACACACACACACACACAGACCAACACCCAAAAATCATGTTTTTGGACTCAGGGGACCTTGAAACGTATAGAAAACTTTAAATTGGGGTACCTTAATTTTTTTTGGAAAGCAATACTTTCCTTACCTATGGTAGTAGGGCAAGGAAAGTAAAATGAATCTCACTAGTGAAAAACAATGAATCTGTCAGCATTGCATGAATGGGAAGTATCGATGCTATTTCATAAGAAATGCTGACAAATTGAAGTGAATCCTACTAAGGGAGAAAACAATGTAGCATCATTTGGTGTGTCAGCATTGGTTAAATGAGGAGCATCCATGCAATTCATAAGGAATACTGACAGTATAAAGTGAATCTCACTATAGTCATTGAGTGAGTGGGGCTTCTCACTTGACAAGTTCAGACCACTGAATGGGTTTCCGAAGCTTTCAATGATGTAATTTATGAATCTGTTGTGGCTCAAACGAGGTTCATAGACTCATTTCATAAATTGAAGGAGTGGCCGTAGTCGAGTGGATCAGATGCTGGCTTTATTATTCATAGTCCCAGACTCAAATCCCGGCTCGGGCAAGATATTTATCCCGCGCCTGATGTGCTAGGTGAAACTGTGGTTAACGTCGGCTCTGAGTTAATTTTAAATTTCAAATAGTTTAAAGTTAAATTAGATGGTGTTTTTGCTATGAGTGAAACTACAAGTTGTGTTGTGTTGTAGATGCAAAATAATTACAAATACTTTCATCTTATCTCTTTGTAGTGTGAAAAGTTTGTTACGACGGTGAGGTTAGGTTGAGTTTCTTGAGTGACTTATTGCTGCTGGGAAAAAGTTGGCGCCTTTTTTTCCCACCTGTGTATTGTGATAAGTACAGTTTTGTTATCGATTCATTGACTGACTGTGTAACGGTTTGGATTGCTACGAACATTTTTCACAACGGCGATAAAGGATAAGAGCTTATCAATGATAGTTATGGGAACGGTACACTACTGTACCGGTATATAGTAAGATGAAGCATTTACGGAATCCTATTATCTCATCTCCTGTTTTTGTTATCTGTCGTTCGAGTGTCAGCTGTGTTATTGACACTTGTTGATTCCACCCATTTCGTAACCATAGACTGCAAACTTTCAAATACAGATATGGATAATGAACGATTAATAAATAATATGAACTCAGAAATAAAATCATGTAAAACATCCAAGGGCAACCCAGCGATTCTGTATAAGGGATTCAAGTTCAGAAAGGCACCGTCAACTAGTAAGGGTGATGTTTGGCGATGTTTAGCAAAAGGGTGTTCTGTCTCGCTCATAACAAACAACGATTTGTCTATTGTGCGGGATGTTTCGGGGTCGCACTCGCATGACTCGGTGGAGGACAACGAAGATAATGTGTTACTGACTTCAGCACCAGACACACACGATCATTCCAAGCAGGCAGATCTTGAACGGGAGAACGAGCGATTGAGAGCTCGGATGGAAGTACTTGAGGAGCAGTGGAGCGCCGCTATAAATCGTTCAATGGAGCTGGACATCCGTCTCATGGAAATGTCATCGTCTGAGTCGCAAGTGCAGAAGAACGAGGAAAATGTTTCTCCAACGTCGCATGGCAGCGCCCTCATCGACCGATTAAGCGCCTTTCTCAGATCAGAGCTCCTTGCTGATGCTGATATAGATTGTTTTTGTAATTACCTTACTGAATCTTTCCCAGGCAATTACATAGTCTTACCGGCAGTTACAACAATGATTATTAACGATGAAGGAGCGGATTTATCGTTTCTGAATAGAATAGTTGATCAGAATAATGTTATTGTTTTTATCGTAAATGATAGTCTTCAAGCAGGATCTAATAACGGATGGTCAGGCTCACATTGGAGCATATTACTATATGACAATGCCCAAAAACGTTTTTATAGTCTAGACTCAATGGGTAGTTATAATGATAGGATTTCCACAGCATTGATTGGAAAATTGAGCTCTATATTCAATACTAATGAACTGATTAAACTGCCCTGTATTCAACAAACTAACAATTTTGACTGTGGGATATTCGCTTTGTATTTCATAGAAGAGGTATTTAAATTTCGTAGAATAAATAGGACAAAATGTTTTAAGGAGAGCCTATTGGGAAATTCACATTTTGATGCTTTTGGGTATAGATGGAGATTGCTTAGTAACGTATGTAAATTTCTAAAACCCAAGTCAGATACATACGTTGAGTCGCATGTATCATCACACAGATCAACGATTGATGTGGCTAATTGTTCCACTTCTGAGATTACCTCAAATCACGCAAATAATTATGAAATTGATCAGAGTAATGTGAGGGCGGATAGGAGAAAACGTACCAAGGGAGTAGTGAAAATTTTTGGGAGTAGCCATGGCCGTGACATTGTTAATTGCTTTGAATCTGATTTCAAGCATTCAGTCAGTGGATTAGTTAAACCAGGGGCGAAATTCAATTCGATTGCAACAACATCATGAGTGATAGTAAGGATCTCTCCAAAAGCGATCATGTAATTATTATGGGAGGGGCCAATGATGTATATTGCAATCAGTCTTCAGTCTTTCTAAAAGGTTTACTGCCTCTTCTTCTTGTGATGAATTTCACAAATGTCCTTGTTACCACCATACCTATCCGATATGATCTTCCTGACTGGTCCTGTGTGAACCGCGAGATACGAAAAATCAATGGTAAAATAAAAAGATTTTGTGACAAAATTAATCATGTACGAATTATTGATATCACTGACCTTGAGAGAGACAAGTTCACAAGGCATGGGCTGCATTTAAATAGAAAAGGGAAGATTGCAGTCGCAGAAAAAATAAAAAATGTTATTAACGGAACACATGATAATGACGCAGCCATAAGTTTAGGATTTCATAGCTTTATGGGAAACTAGATTACGGTCCTGCTTGTGGAAAGCAAGAAATTAAACGATTAGTTAGGCAGGACCAAAGAGCTCAATTAATAGAGAATAATATAAATAAAACAGTTAACATGAATTATAGGGATGATTATGCCATATCTTGTCAGACTGAAAAATATAATAATTCGGTCAGCTTTACAACTAATAGGCCTACGTATAACCTCTCTGATTTTCCAATTGGTAGTACTTGCAACAATCAATTTCGGTCTAAATCAAAGTCAGCTTCCCTGATAGTCAAGGTTGTCCACCAAAACATACGTTCGTTGAGCAATAAAATAGATAGATTGGAAATATTCATTGACTTGGAAAAACCAGACTTTCTCATACTGACTGAGCATGGCCTAAAAAATAATGAACTGGGTTGTATCAATATAGGGGATATGCATCTCATTGATTGTTATTGTAGAGTTAATAAGAGCATGGGTGGTGTTGCAATTTTTCACAAAATAATCTGCAATAAACAGCTCCGAAATATTTCTGAACTAAATGTGAGTGATCTCTGTGAGGAGGGTTGCATCGAACTAGCATGTTGTAAATTCAATATAAATAAGGAATCATACGTGCTCCTAGGTGTTTATCGGCCTCCTAATGGTAGCATACATTTGTTTTTTAACAATTTTATAAATGTTTTAGAATATCTGTCGAACAATATTGGAACTAAATTAATATGTGCAGGAGATTTTAATGTTGATTTTTTGGTTGACTCTTTGCAACGTAGAACTTTTTTGAATATTTTGGATCAATTCAATTTGCAATATAACGTCAGAGTTCCCACTAGGATAACAGTAACCAGTAAAACGGCTATAGATAATATAATCACCAGCTCTACATTAATGCATAAGAATATTAACGTCATAGATTCTTGGCTTTCTGATCATACAGCCCAGTCCATTGAATTGCATCTAACAAAGGGTTTTCGTATGGTCCAACCAAAGAATGTTACACGCACCACCTTCCGTAATTGTAGTGTTCATAATCTGGCCAATTTGAGAGCGGTTTTGTCTGGAATAAATTGGAATTTCATTACCGAGGAAAAGGACACAAACAGAAAATACGGGTTATTCCATTGCACCTTCCTCCACTACTACAATATTCATTGCCCTGTCATGACCAAAGCTCTACCCTCAGTTAGGAAGTCGCGTAGTGCTCATTGGATAACACAAGAAATTAAGCAAATTAGACTATTGCTTAAATTTGCAACGGGAAATGCGCATTCTATTCCCAATTTCAATTTATCCCTCATTAAAAACATAAAAATGTATTACGATCAGTTAGTAACTGAAGCTAAAAAACGTTACTATGGAGATATGATAAAAAATTCATCAAATAAATCTAGAACAAGTTGGAATTTAATTAATCAATTTAGAGGTAAATGTACTGGAAAGAAAATTGAATTTTTAGCGCTTGATATTGAGAACGTACTTATGACTAACCAAGAGGAAATTGCAGCTGAATTCAATAGCTTCTTTGCGACTACTGCTCAAAGAATAAATAAGAAAATGAAAAAAACACAACATTTATCTAATAGAACTCCTGATAGCGTTCCTAGCTCCCATATTTTGCCGCCTGATCACTTTATTCTAACACCTACAAATGAAGAGGAAATCTCACGCATAATCAATAACTTCAAGCCAAAAAGTAGCACAGGACATGATGACATCCCGTTGAAGGTATTAAAGATCTGTTGTGAGGCGATTGCCCAGCCGCTTGTTTGCATTATCAACTCCATGTTCGAGAGCGGGGTATTTCCCAAAATTTTGAAGATTGCCAAGGTACTTCCACTTTTCAAAGAGGGCAGCAAACATGACATTAACAATTATAGACCTATTTCGTTATTGACAGCTTTTTCAAAGATTTTTGAAACGGTGATTCTTACTAGACTGGTGACTTATCTCTCTGAACATAATCTAATTTCACCAAACCAGCATGGATTTGTAAAGAACAGGTCAACTAGTACAGCCCTCATCGAAGTTTTTGAAGGTATAATAAAAGATATCGAAGGTGGCAACTACACTTCTGGAGTAATGCTCGACCTATCTAAAGCTTTCGAGTGTGTAGATCATCAGTTGCTTTTGGAAAAATTAACTAGGCTTGGTTTAAGAGGAAAAGTGCATGATTTAATAAGATCTTACCTTTCTGATCGGTATCAGTATGTTTCAATTCATGGTAGTGACGGACAAACAGCTTCAAACCTAATCAGAATATCATCAGGGGTACCACAGGGATCTATTCTGGGACCACTTCTCTTTATACTGTACATAGATGACATCTGTTCACTTGTTCCTCTTAATAAACTTACCTTATACGCGGATGACACATCTTTAATTTTTTCACACAAAAACTTGAATGAGATGGAGATTAATTGTAACTTGATATGCAATAGAGTCGTTCAATTTTTCAACTCACTTTCCCTCACAGTTAACTCAAAGAAGAGTAGTATCATTGACTTCAGCCGAAGACATAACGCTTTTGAACCTCAGTTGTACATAGGGGACGATGTTATTAGCAATACAGAATATGTAAAATTACTTGGTTTAAAGTTTGATTCAAAACTTGCATGGGATGAGCATGTAAATTTTATTATCAACAAGGTCAGTAAAGGCTTATTTGTTATCAGAAACATTGTGAGACTTGTTCCAATGTCAGTTTCAAGAATGGTATATTTTTCACTGTTCTATTCACATGTGGCTTATGGCATAGAGTTGTGGGGAAGCACTGCAGAGTTACACTTTTTAAAAATATTTAGACTACAAAAAAGAGCAATCCGCTACTTGGCAGGGCTGAAGTCCAATGATTCTTGTAAACAGGCTTTTGTTGATTTAAATATACTTACGCTACCATCAATTATATATTCAAACTGTTAATTTTCACTCACAAGCACTTATCTGATCTGAACACAATTGCTGATATCCACACTTATAACACCAGAGGGAGGAATAAACTGTCTTTGAGACAACACCGACTGCATTTGTACGAGAAAATGCCCTCTTATATTGGAGCTAAGTTGTTTAACGACTTACCTACCGAGCTGCAGTCCTTGTCTGACATAAAAAATTTTAAGAGTAAAGTATATAAATTCCTGGTTTCACAAGCCTACTACAGTGTGAAGGATTTTAGTGATAGAAGGTAGCATAGTTTGTAGGTAGGCCTACTCTAGTCTTTCATGTGTGCTTTTTATTGTGTATTTATTATTGTTACTTATTAAGACCTGACGTTATTCAACTGTATATTATAAAGTGTACTGTGTTGAATAAAAAGATTATCTTATCTTATCTTATCTTACACCAGACCTGAGCCAGCCAGCCAGCAGGTCACTGCATATTATTATAATAAATTGAAGACAGTATATTTTTACTTTCCTTGCCCTATTACCACAGGTAAGGAAAGTATTGCTTTCCGAAAAAAATTAAGGTACCCCAATTTCTAAATCTCTATACGTTTCAAGGTCCTCTGAGTCCAAAAAAGTGGTTTTTGGGTATTGGTCCGTGTGTGTGTGTGTGTGTGTGTGTGTGTGTGTGTGGTGTGTGGTGTGTGTGTGTGTGTGTGTGTGTGTGTGGTGTGTGTGTGTGTGTGTGTGTGTGTGTTGTGTGTGTGTGTGGTGTGTGTGTGTGTGGTGTGTGGTGTGTGTGTGTGTGTGTGTGAGAGTATGTGTGTCTGTGTACACGATATCTCTTCTCCCAATTAACGGAATGACTTGAAATTTGGAACTTATGGTCCTTACAGTATAAGGATCCGAGACGAAAAATTTCGATCGAATGCAATTCAATATGGCGGCTACATTGGCCAAAAATGTTATCAAAAAAAGGGGTTTTCTAGATTTTCTCAAAAACGGCTCCAACGATTTTGATCAAATTTATACCTAAAATAGTCATTGATGAGCTCTATCAACTGCCACTAGTCCCATATCTGTGAAAATTGCAGGAGCTCCGCCCCATCTATGCAAAGTTTGATTTAAGATTCCCAACAATCAGGCTTCAGAAACAATTTAAACAAAAAAAAAAAATGAGTTGAAAAGTTTGAGCATGAAAATCTCTACAATTAATGTTTAGTAACATTTTCACCTAAAATTGAAAATATAAGCTCGAAATTCGAGAAAATGTGGTTATCCAATTGCAAACTGTTGGCAACTGTTGATCCTATTAAATGATTCACTATGAAGAGATAGCAGACCTCGTATGTCTCCAGCGTTATTGTCCTGTCACCAGCTGGCTCAGATCTTTGTTTTTAAGTAGACTAGAGAAGCGCGTGAACACAGCGTCAGGTGATCAATTTTCATAACGGCAAGAAAAGTTGTGCGAGTGCGCCACACCAGATTTTTAGAATTGTTGTAGATTTTTTCTCGTAGAAAACACAAATTATAGGCTGGTTCTTTTATCTGATTCATTTAATTAGGTACTGGATCGAACGATAGGAAGACAATTTCTTAGGTTTTTCACTATTTTGATGGTGTTAGTTCATTGGTGTGTTTGCTGTTTGAGCCGCTATTTATCTCTGTATCAACCGCCAATTGGGAAGAGGCTTGTCTAGGCCAATGGTAGACGTTCACTTTGATAGGTCACGGCCTCCACCAATAGCGGTGCTATGCTGTTAGTTCAAAAATGCAGAGATTGATATCGGCGTAACAACGGAAACCAGTATCTCGATCTAGATCTGTGCCTGGACAATATCTAGACTTTTTATTCAGTATTCAATCCACTGCTGATTTGATGCTATGAGATCATTCACTCAATATCAAATCAATACTTGTCTAGAAATATCACCAACAAAAGTATCTAAAGTCAAATCGATACTTCAAAGCAATAATCTTAACTGCAAAAGAGCCAAAAACAAATTTTCATTAATAATAGTGGATCATAATTATAGATTCTGAGTTTGAAAACTGTTTGGAAGATTACCATGCATGATCAACACATATTTCCTTGTTGGTAATGAATTTAGAACTCGAATTCACAATTAATTTTACTCTCACATTCGTTGATACTTTTTCTAACTTGTAGAGGCAGCAATGGGTTTCTCTTCTGAGCAATAGTCTCCTGAGCCAATGAAAATGGTTTTCGAGAAGCTATGTGATGCTGATAGTCTCTTATAATGTGCCGTTCTTACACTCTCGCCTCAACAGAACAGTAATAATAGACAGTAGTCGACAGTAATCGGCTCCAGTTAATATCTGCTTATGCTACATTTTGTCAATGCTATAACGCATCTCTCTTATTAGTTTATGCTATTTTATGCATTTCAATATTCTTACTTGTTTTTCCTTCTCTTTTCTTCCCATCTCATATATTTAATCTGTATTTTGATATTTTCTCCTGTCTTGTCAGTTTCATTATAATCAATGCAATGCTCTTTGTCTCTCCCAAAAAACCGTTCCCTTCTTTTCTAAACTTCTATCATTCCATGTTCTGTCTCTTCTAGAATGGCAGGCGACCGATGTCGAATTTTTTCTCCATTTTTCATTTTGTGCTTCGTGACCACGTGATCGTTTCAGACACGTGATACGTGACATCCTCGTTGGTCGTCCTGGGGACATGCACGGTATGTGAATGACCTTCTCTGACTGCTCGCCAAAGAGTGCTGTAGTCATCCAAAAAATGTCAGAGTCATGCATGTCAGATTTCGGAAGATACGCATTCGGGATAGGGAAGAGACGTGGCTCATCTTTAAAGCCTTGGGCTGTTTTTGATCAGGTAACTATTCAGTTCTTTTTCAACCAAGAGATTATAATTTCTTTCTCTCTCTCTCAATTTGGTAGAGGATATTTTTAATATTCTTTCCGAAGAATGGACATTGATATGTCCAAAGCTCCGCCAATTTACGTAGATGCATAACAATATAGTTATTATATTACAAATTACTTTTTCATAATACGTCAATTCATCTATAATTTTGCTGTATTGTAAGCTATTGTATATAAGTGTATAAGCCAGTATATATTGTAATCTACATAAATAAAGTACTCAATCAATCAAACAATCAATCAATCAATCTTTCACATCGTCTTTTTTATAAGCAGCACATGCTTAACAATGTAGAAGAATTGAACTAAAATATAGATGGATCTTTGCGTTAGGAATTAACGTTTGCTAAACATTGACTGAACTTAAGTATGGATAGATTTGTATTTTTAATGATGTTAGTAATGTTTTCTATTGCATAACACAGCACACGCATAACAATGTGGAAGCTTCGAATGAAAGTATAGATAGATTTTTGTATTTTGAATTGACGTTTGCTATATATGGACTGAACTCGAATATAGATAGATTTGTATTTTGAATTAAAGTTAATAATGTTTTCCAACGCATAACACAGGACATGCATAGCAATGTGGAAGCATTGAACTGAAATATGGATAGATTTTCGAATTTTAAATAATTGACACTTGATAAAAATTGGCTGAACTTGAATATATATAGATTTGTATTTTGAATTAACGTTAATAATGTTTTCCAATGCATAACACAGGACATACATAGTAATGTGGAAGCATTGAACTGAAATATGGATAGATTTTCTAATTTTGAATTATTAACAATTCTTAAACATTGACTGAACTTCAATATATATAGATTTTTTATTTTGAATTAACGTACGTTATGAAGATTTAGCCCGGGTTGACAGATTTAATACGTCAAGGTTTTAGATCGTCAAGTTCCTGTTGCATTAAGGATGTCCAGTGAATACATTATCATAATACAGTTTATTTTTTATTATTATCTTTTTTATTTATTAAAAAAAACACATGATCATAAAATGATTGGAAATGGCAAAGCATATTCGATCCTGAAATTATAATAAAAAATCGGAATAATTTTAACAAATAGCTATTTGAAACCGAAGACCCAACTCCGAACCTAATCTTCAAACATTAACTGATTTTCCCCTTACCAATTTTCACTATTTCGTAGCTAATACTGTCAAAGGTGAAGCTGACTGTGTATAAAACTTGACGAAAACTTGATATCGTGAGACTTGATAAATGGCTCAACCTCCCATTTCTTCCAGTACTTCAATGAATGGTCAAAGTACTCGATAAACTGAGATGTTGACGAACTGAGACCCTCCCATTGAGAAGTATTAGGTCACGCTAACCTGGTGTTTTACGAACGGTACTCTCGTAACAATGTTGAGATAATGTATACGTTTGATAGTCTCCTATGATCCATAGTCTAAAATTGGGGAGAGTCCACTGAATCAGCATAAAACATAGAGCGTGCCCGTATAAAGCCTGATTACCATATTGCGTACAGCAAATATGAGTCCCATACTAAACTAACAAAGACAGGCGAATACGAGACATGAATTTAAACAACACCCGAAATTATTTTCTAAGCGGAAACTGAAATTCTCTTCACACTGAAGTTTTATGAACAATGGGTTGTTTGGAGTATTAGTATGTAAATACCTGTTGTGTATAATAGTCAAAGATTGGGCATTCAACGTAAACAGACGATCCCTTCAATAAATTGTTTGTAGTAGCTTGGAAGTTTGCGAGGAATTTTTCAATAGATTTTGACTCTCAGAGGCGTTTGGTATAGTTTGGTAATCATTATGAAAATGATTTGAAAGTGAATGTAACGAATGATGAATGTAATGTTCGATCATGAAAAAGAATGTAACGAGAGTTATTTATAAAAGATTTGATTTCAGTCCTCCCTAAGGGGGTTACAAGTTCACAGTTCTTTCACTTTTCATGAATGTGTTTCATTATGACAAAAAGAGACCTGCCTGACACTGTTGTAAGTTAACAACTCCTAATGTCATATTTTTATGGAATCAATTTATGCTGATCAGTGGAAGAACTGAAAATGGTACAGAATTCAATAATGGTGATCAGAGTCGGAATTCAAGATGTGGTGCCCATTAGTCTTTCGACAATTTGCCTCATCGACAATTACTCATCCATGGTTAAATTTGAATTCTACACTCCATTGCATTGTATGTTAAAATGACAATTTTGTTAGAATAAATCCATGTTCTTAATCTACATTGAATAAGAGAAAATACGTTCATGTCCAATAACATTTCTTGGATATTCACTTTTTCAAGAGAAATAGGATTAAGAAGGATGATTTTTATTAAAAAATAATACTGATAGCAACTGAGCCTTCTTTCAGCAAACGTTAATTACGTTCTATTTCTGTGAACTTTACTGGTATGGTGGACTGAAGATCCAAGCAAAACATTGCCGGAAATAAATCCTCTAGCTTCCTTTATTTATCCGGCCGTTTGACTTCTTTTCCTTTCTTCGTCCGGTCTTATTTTGGTCGGCTCTCTATTTAGCATCTGCTTTTTGGAGACAGCAGACAGCTGTTTGAAAAGAAGAGAGAGAGATAATGCGATAGTGTGTGTGTGTGTGGGAGAGAGAAAGACGAGCTGCAAGCAAGATAAGAGAAACCAATCAAGGAATTAAAAAATTGAGTTGGCACAATCTAATAGAGCACGAGAGTGCAAGTAATGTTGATGTTGGATTTGAGGAATTTTAATGAAGTGACAGAGAATTTCGGGATGATTGTCAGCTATGAGTAGGCTATGAGGGTAAAGAGGTCCACTGGGAGAGTGATCTATAGCATAGAAATGAGATAATAGGACATAGTACTGGAAGGATTGTGGAAGGGGCAAAAACTGAATGTGGAGGGGCAATGAAGAATAAATTGTAAGTATATGAGGGGCAATTATACTAGTGGATTGAGAAGGAACGATTGGAAGTAGGTAAGCAGAGAGAGTGTGTGAGAAAGAGAGAGAAAGAGTGAGAGTGAGTGTGATGCATTGCGTTAATGATAATGCTCGGTGGCCCTTTTTCACGACTAGTTTCTTCACGAAATAAGAACACCTGGCCTTTTGTCATGGCATCTGCCCTGCCTGTTTTGCCCAATCTAGCTCTGCAAATCTGAATTCAGATCTGCTTTGTACTTTCCAATCGGGGTAAATAATGAACAAAAGTGTACTGTTTGCTGAACGTAACTCGGACTATTTCGCAACAAAAATGGGAGTAATTTACAAATGTTTAAATCTCGAAAGAAATTAATAATTTTTCAAATGGATTCATGTGTTGGTTACAACAGGACCTCCTATATACTGCCTATGAATATAGGAAGTCCTGGTTATAATCTCACTCTAGATTGAAGTTTTGTTGATTATCCACGAATACGAATTGTATTAGTTAAATTCATGGTTATAAATAATCTCACTCTAGATTGAAGTTTTGTTGATGATCTACAAATACGAATTGTATTAGTTAAACTCATGATTATAAATAATCTAACTCTAGATTGAAGTTTTGTTGATGATCTACGAATATGAATTGTATTAGTTAAATTCATGAATAAAATTTATTGACCGAACGTAGTAGGCTAAGGTGACGTTTTAAATTTACTGGATTCGATTTTGTCTGTATGTATGTATGTGATGCATTTTAGGTCTCATCAAGTAAAATTCGAGTACTGTAATGAAATGTATACTCGAAGCTCTGAAAGCTCAACACAATCCTCGAAAACAGTACAATCGTCTTGGAAATCTAACCCAGTTCACAAAGCAAGTGTATCAATATTACTAGCAAGAATACACCTAAGATAAAACATACGATAAGATAAGATACCTAAGATAAGATACCTAAGATAAGATAAGACATACTTGGACACCTAAGTGTCCAAAAGAATTTCAAAAACTTCTTTAACTATACATCAATATCCTAGCTCAGCACAGATACACCAATGACCTTTTAATATAGACTTCTACTGAGTTCTCGACGTTTTCATGAGAAAGTTTATGAATACAGCCCTGAATGTTCGGTCAGATTTGAATACAGCATCAATGAATAAAATGTGTCTCTATCCTGTAATATCTTCATCACTATAATCCAGAACAATATAAGTCATCAATTCCAGTTACTGGTGAGTATCATGAGTAGATTATTGTCAGTTGAAATGTCTTGCTAGGCAGGCTAGGTGATATAATTTGAATACCCTTGACATTGAGAGCTGATTTGCAAGTGATATTCACGCCCAGACAATGGAACATCAGTTCAATTTCAGATTTGAATTAATTCATCAGAGCGAGCCACTAATGTTAGTCAACTTCCTGTCGATTCTGGACAAATGATTTTTTTTATGGAGGGATCCTGAGATAGAGTCTTGAGAGGATTTTCGACTTGAATAATTGTGACTTATCCTTATTGGCACTCCCAATGAGTGATTCTTCCTCGATGTCCCAAGACTCAGCAGAAGCTTACGCCAATCCAAATCACATGATTGTAAAACTTATGAAGCTTTATCTAACTTACCTCAAGTGAATCAAACTCATATCAATATTTTCTTATAATATTAGGCTAGGCATACACCAGTTAGTCAAGACAAGACAAGACATGAACAGACACGTTCAGTCACAATACTTCACATAGTTGCTCATGAAGACATGTCTAATTGCAATGACTAATCAGTGTGAGTTGCGTCATAAGCAACTATGTGAATTATTGTGTCTGATCATGTCTTGTCTTGACTGGTGTGTGCCTATCCTTAAAGTCATTGTATATAGTCATTATATTTTCGACTCCTCCAAAAAAAGGTTGAAGGAGTGTAAATACAAGGCTGTAGAAGGGCGCAAGACTATCTTTTACCAATTTTACTTTTCAACATTATTATAATATACTCTAATTCTCTTATATTTCTATGTTGGACATCTATCATTCTATGTTTTTGTTGATTAGTCTTTGTCCATTTGTTTATTGACCTATTTGTATAGGATTTTAATTTTTTTCGAAGTGGTGGAGTGGTCATAATTGTCCAAAGTTCGCCACTAATGAACTGTTTTAAAATAAGAGACTTCATAAATAAGTTCATTATATTTTCGTATAAGTACATTTAACAAGGTACATTATTATCTAATATAATAACAACCTAAAAAAGCCATCTTAATATTTATATTCCAATCAAAGATCTTTCACAATCGCCTTGTTGGCAGTTTTATTAAATGTGCCAAGAAGAAATCCTAGAATAAGTATTTCTGCGAGAATAATTTCCATTTAGAATTCGAGTACAAACGACACTGAAAAGTATTAGTTAGTCACATTATCAAGAGATATGAAAACGTCTCATAAGGATAATAATTCAGCATTGCAAGCTGTGACCAATAAATTGCTTGCGTGTGACACTAAGCTCTTGATAAGAGAAAATGACATCCTTAAGCCGGCCATGTGATTTGATAACGTGTCTGAATAGAGGGAAATAGAGGTACATTATGTGGCAGGAATAAACTCCAGATAAGAGTGATGTATATAAGACATTTCAATAAAGAAAGCTTATAGATATTGCCTACGAATATAGAGTGTACCTTGTAAATTGAGAACGGTATAACTTTTGCCTAACATAGATAGCGTAATCCTATCCTAATGTTTTACACTTGAAACCATGCATTTCAACAAATGTGTACTTGATTTAAGTCTAGTTTCGGTTGTTTCATTATTACATATTTTGTAAACTGAATGGTTAAACATTGAGCAGCAGAATTTATGAGTGAAGCCGGAATGCTCCACTGTACTCATAGTGCTCTAATGTCATTGGGTCAGACTAGACACAACCAAGCACTCCAAAATATATGGTCATGTCTAGTCTCGGCCAATGACAGTGGAGCTCAACCTTCATTTGTCAACAGCTAATGGTCAATTGTAGGGCTACACCCACATTCTGCTTCTCAATGTTTAAGCTTTCAGCTTAATGTAGAGTTAATTGCGTAACAATCGAAACTAGTATATTTAATTGTTTTAATAAGTTAGTGGTTTCGACAATATAAAATCGTTTTCATTCAAAATTAATAATCTACATTCGTATTCGGACTGAATTATTGTTTAAATTATGGGACAGACCTTGAAACTTTCTTTAAAAAATGTTTGGTAATTACATTGATTAGAATGAAAAACAAACATTGATTAGAATTTATTCTGAACTTTGTACAGATGAAATTCTTCTTTTGAATCAATTTAAAATCCAAATCATAATTACAGTTCTTCGAGTTATATATTGAATACTGTACTTGATTTCAAACAAATTCTAGATGCTTTCCTTACACTCATGATGATGTTTCTCCAATATAGCCTAATGTATAAGTATAATTATTCGAATAAGATCAGGAAATTCAACCACGATTTCTCATAGAAACTTCATTTTCATATTCTATCCTATTATATTAAGCGAGCAATTTCTGTACATTTATATCTGGTTATTTATTTCCTGGTTAGTTATGAGATCCATTGAATCTCTAAAACGGCTCTAACGATTTTCACGAAATTTGGAACATAGTAGGTTTATGATATAAAAATTCGATTGCACTAGGTCTCATCCTTGGGAAAACTCGCTGAATGACATTAAAAGGATAATTCATCCTTGGCTGAAACAGCTGAGACTTTCTTCGTCTGTGGATTGTAAAAAGTGAGCGAGAGATTCTGTGGAAAATCTAAATATCACATCCCCGAAATTCATAAGCTGACGTATAGCCAGCCGTAAAATATAAACACGATCATTTTAGAGAATTATTGTGTTCTGTTTATCAATAAATAAAAATAACGAGCAAAGCTCGGTGCCCCGATATTTCATTCATATAAGCACAGACACAAGTTAACGATTGGGAGAGAATCAACCTGATTCACCCGAAAACCATTTCACTCCCGAATTTTTAATATTGAATAAGTTCATTTAATAAGGTCAGTGTTTTTTTTTTAGAAAATTTGTTGCTGAGTTGGATTGACAAGCTGATTGCCTTACAAACAATTTAAGTAATGAAGAACGTGTACTGAAAACCAATGGAGATCTATTGGATATTAATATTATCCTAATAATATTATGGAACACTATTTTAGAAAAATTGTTGCTGAGTTGGTTTGACAGGCTGATTGACTTCAAACAATTTAAGTAATGAAAGTTGTGTACTGGAAACCAATGAAGACTTATTGGGACATTGCGTGTCAGCAGAGACAACACAGTAAAGAGTCAACTGAATATTTGATGAGATTTGTCGGCAGTGAGGTGACAGTCTTTACATTGATGATAGGTAATGTAAACATTGGACTGTACAATTTCGATAATGACTTGTTATTGAAGCTATCCACTCTATTAATACAGAGTACAACGTTGCGATAAAATAATGACAGTCTGACGACTGCCGGACGACGATAAGCAAGACGACAATCAGTATTGATTTTGATGCCTATAGGGGCTGGCTGGCTAGCGAACTTTATTCCCTCCACCTTGCGGCGACATGTAACAAAAAAATGTGAAGGGAATTTTGATTGGCATGAAGGGAATTATTGTATCGTTATGTTGGTATTGGAGAAGGAAACTATACACGCGAAGCTTTGACGTGATAGGACTTCTCTTATAAATTTCACAATTTAGTAATTTTTTTTAAGGAAATTTTGTCATAGTAGAAATCCTGTCAAGCTAGAGCCATTTCAGTCTAGATTGAAGTACTGTACATTGCTGAATTGATATTATAAATTACTATTTACAATGATATTCTTTATAACAAGAAACTTTTCCTATCAGAAAAAACAATGTTGGAGAGATATTATAAATTCTTAAAGATATTCCTTGTTCAATAGCAAAAACGGTATGGTACTAGGCCTATAATTTTGGGAGATATCTTATCGAAGGGAGACTTTTCACTGCTATAACAATAAAGTAGCCAATAAGTATAGCTGCTAAAGCCGAACAAAAGCCAAATACCGTATACAAGATATTTCCTGTTTTTATCGCATTATTAGTAAAATTGAGAATTCATGGGAGAACTATAAATTGAAAACTCAATTTCTCAATAAATTGAGGTCTAATGGAGAGACCGTCCATCAAGAAAGGATATGTAATTGAAAAATTATGGTCAGAAACTTGGAAAGTAATACTTTTCAAAATTTTTCGTATGAACATTCTTCAATAATTTTCCACATGTACGGTACCTTACACAATTCAACAGTAGCATCCATTATGATTATTGAATTAAGTAGTGGTCGAGTTAAAAATATAACCAACCATATTTCCAAAATTTTCCATAATTTTCCATAAGAAGGTTTTTCAATTTTCCACGCACGTACCTGACACAATTCAACAGTAACATCATATTATTGCATTCAATAACGGTTGAAATTAAAATAGAACATACTATATTTCCATTTATTTCATATTTTTTAATCAATCTTCTTATTTCAAGGTGTTCTGAAGACTTTTCAATGTGGAACCCGCTAGGGGTAGTAACGAAAACGGAGAGGGAAAAGGGAATTTTGTATCTCAACTGGGAAATTAAATCCGGCAAAGCCACACCTGAGACAGGCCCCGCCAGAAATAGTGTTCAGTTTTTCAGTACGCAATGGTAGGAGCGTACGAGTGTGGTGATAATATAGGAAAGTGAGTAGTGTTCATTTCGATTGATGGCAGTGCTTTTTTGGATTGATCCGAGTGAACTTAAGTGATAAAATTATAAAATAGCGTGAGAAATGTGACGGTGTTATCAGCAGTGTGAAAGTGCATAATGCATGTGATGCATATTTCTTGAGAATGATCAACAATAACTAGGTTGTGATATCAAATTTTAATCAGTGCCAGTCCGATGTGCATTTAAAGTGATAGTTCCTACAAACAGAGTATTTCTATTATAGTGCCTTTATTGGAAAATGGTGAGTTATTCTATTTTATCTTCTGTAGGCTTAGGTTTGAGTAAATTCTGATATCTGTGAGAATAAAATTGAATGGTCAATACTCATTGAAAAATATATGGCTGATGGGGAGATCAGAACTGATGAATATAAATAGTTTGTATCTTGAGCATGAATTGCAATAACGTAGTAGTCTATTTTGAGAGATTTCTGGTCAAAATAATATATTAACAAGACGATTCAGAACATTGGCCTCCTAATATTTCGGGCTCTTTGATACAGAACAGATTTTTTTGTTGCTTATCAGCTGATATTCAATCTAAGAATATTATTTGTGTGATTTAAAAATAAGAAGAAATAAGGTCTGAAAAAACAATTTGACATTTACATCACTTTTTGAAAATGGTGTTGATAGTGAATGTGAAAGATTATCAGGTCGTACTAAAAATTTGGTGTTATTTAGAAAAAATCACACACAGGTAGATTAGACTCTCGTTGACTACCAGGACACGTCTCTTCCTCAAAACTGACAAGGCCTATCACAATATAAATAATTATATCAAATGAATAACAGAAAACTAAAAATTAATCAATAATGGTTGATGTACTATAGAACAGCGTTCTAGAAAACAAACGTCTATCCTTATGGGATCTAAAGCGAAGCCGAATAAAGAATATTTGATTTTTATCACAAACCAGAATAGGTATCAATAACTAAGGAATCTAATCAAAGAAATAATTATCTATAAAAATAATTATCTATAGAAATAATTATTTATCTGGGGATTAATTTCTTGTAATATTAAAAAGTAGCCTACCTACTGTTTTTCATTTTGAAAGATTAACTCACAGAATAGTACAATCTCGTTAATCAATGCATATCCACTTAAATCCATATGAATCTATGTTTATGAAGAGAAAACTTTTGAGTTAAATTTTAATTTTTTCTCATTGTTCGGATTTGACAGGCCTACAGTGAAGTTTTATAGTACAGGTATTAAAATTGCTTTAAATAATTCCAGTCTTATTACTCAGAGAAGAGACGATGGTAAAATGTTTTCAATAAACATTACTGCACAATCTCTCGCTACAGCGTAAAACATAAAAAATGTATGAGACGAATGTTAAGCTTTATCAAAGTCTATCGCTTGCTATCAATCCTGTCACTATCTCTCTATATCAAATCCTTCTTTGATTCCATTGAAGACAACTTTTTGAGTGACAAGTCGGAACGCCCATGATGATGAACCATTATATTTTCTTTTTTCCAATCAGACTGGATAGTTGAGCTGGTAAATAATGTAGATAAGTTAAATCTTAGCTTATAGGGCATATAGCTTGTCAATAGAGAGAAATTCTAAGCTTAATTTTTGATTGATTTCATCGGATTGTTTTGACCTCTACAATGAATGAGGGCCACATTAATTTTCTCCCATATGGCGTGCAGCATTTCCATCAATACCCCTATCAGATCCAGCATTCCATCAGAGATATCATCATAGATTATTATGCTTTATATAAAGCCCATTGAACGATTCCAGCTAACAATATTCATGAAATTTGTTAAATATGGATTGATATTGAAGAGCTCCTCAAAAACTGAAAGAATAGAGTTTTATTCCAGTCAAATCTACATATTGACGCTATTATTAAATTAATAAATATGTAGAACAATATTTAGTGAAGGAATTATGTTTTGCTCTGCCATACTGTACTGTTGTAAGAAGTGATCGAATTGGTAGGCCTACTTCAAGATTTGGTTAATGTAGTATGTTTCATACTCTACACATTATTGACAGCCTAATATCGCTACGATAGAAAAAAATATATATATAACAAATCTATCTATGGAAACGGGCCATTCACCAACAAAGAGATTATTGTGATGCAAATGCAATTTGAGTATGTGAAGAATCTGATAATCTTGTTGTATGAGAGGAGCTAGTTTCTCGTAATATTATATGGTCCCAGTCCACTCATGAACTCAATGGGATAAACATTCAAATTGCCTTCGAAAGAAGAGCTAGTTTCTCGTAATATTATGGTCCAAGTCCACTATTGAACATACGGGATAAACATACAAACATTGGAATCGCCTTCATTTGGATGGAAGAGTACTTCAGTTAGATGCGAGTGTTCTGTTTCTTGTTTCATTATTATCTACTAACTTGAATAGCCTATACTGTAAACAGTATTCGAAATATACTCTTCAAATAAATACAGTGAAATTAATACTTTCTTCTTGAAGTTTATAGGCTGCTGGGAATGTCATTAGAATATTAAGTTGTTCAGAGTTGAAATTCAAACTAAAAATGAGTAACAGTCAAATAATTTAAATGCGAAACTTCTTCTGCAGACTTGTTATTGGGTTTGGATGGAGGATAGTTTTAGTAGGCTAGTATATAGGTATATTCTCTTAAGTATAATAGGTATATTCTCGCTAGAGTGTCAATAATACTTATCAATTATATGTTCTCCTTACATTTTTTTTTAGATAGGTCCTTCTATTGTATTTATAGGTATCAACTTGGGCTTTTGCCTATGCAGGGATATTTCTTGTAACTTTGAATGCGAACCTTTTCTTGTATCTCTATGTTTAAAGGAAATAACTGATTTTTTTTATTTGATTCGATTTGACTTATCATCATATTAGTTGACAGGAGATGAATAATGAATCAGGTAGTTGACAGAGAGTTCAGTTTCTTGTTTCATCCGTCTTTACCAACCATGAACTTATGGGGATGATCACATTGGATGCGTGCACGTTTATGCAAGTGCACGTCAGATCATACATGAGCCGAATAACAAAATCTGGAAAGAGCCATTAAAACACGTTGTGACTTGTCTGTTGCTGCACACACTGAACGCAACCAGCAAGTGTAGGTACACGTTCAGTGTGAGTGTTCCTATTGCTCTTTAAAGATTTTGTTTCTCATCTGCGCGCTTGGTCATTTCTACTCCCTATTTATTCTTATTCTTCATTATCAAAACACTTAACATCATTCTTCATTTCAAAAAACCTACATGCTCTTGATTCTACTTTACTCCCCATTCATGTTTTATATTTGATTTCCTTCATCATCAAAACACTGATGTCCGATTTCAAAAAACAAATATGTTAGTGCACATGTAAAAATGTCCTTAATTTTGACCAAATTCGAATGTCTTGACCGAGTTTGGTAGAACCGGGCATGAACATTGTTTTTCATTATCAAAATTATTGTTAAAAACATATGATTTATCGTTCGTAATAGTTTATATTATTGGTTTTTTAGATTGGTGATGAGGCGGGCAAACGATGAGCTGCATCCCTTGTGTGGTGGAGGGGGATGGCTGCAGCATCCCGTTGGAGGACTTTGACCGTTGGACGGACAACTTGCATCACGTGATTGAGAGCCGGGATGGACGGCGATACTTTCGCGAATTCCTCACGTCGAGGTTCCTCGAAGAGAGTGCTGCCACGCTCGAGTTCTGGGAGCGAGCCGAGCTCATGCTGCGGACTCCGCATCATCACAAAGGGTCAGTGAAAAAACACTCGAAAAAATATAAATTTTGAAAACTTTTCCCTCTATACTTTGTACAAAATTACTTTCGACTTGGGAGGGACATGCGAAACAGAGCAGTAGGGATACAACGACGGCAATGTTACCGTTCTGAACCGGCTAGCGTTCTCTAGACTCCGTACAAAATAGCTTCTCACTTGGGAGGGACAAGCGCAGCAGAGAGGGTATATACAGCGGTAGGGATACAACGGCGGCAATGTTGCCGTTCTGAACCGGCCAGCATTCGATATAATCCGTACAAAATAACTTCTGACTTGGGAGGGACATGCGCAGCAGAGAAGGCTTACAGTGGTAGGAATACAACGGTGGCAATGTCACCGTTCTGAACCGGCCTGCGCTCTCTAATTTCTAGTGAGTATTCAAGAGCTCATGTTGAACTTACGTAATTTCCTCTCTGGAAGCCTTCAGTCGACTGACTCTAATCGACAAAATGGTATGTATCAGTATGATTATTTGGGAGCTTCCAGATTGCTGAATTGATCCGATATCCTCGACATTATTAGAATTAGAAACAATATCTTGAAAATCGACATATTTTTGCCGCCATCCTGTTTTTATATGATGACAAACATTTTTGAGATTGCCATCATGGATAATCTCTTTCTACACATTATTACAAAGAGATTGATACCATTCCCAAGTCTGTACCTTCAAGGAGTCATGAGTTACACGGTTTTCTAATTGTTGGGATTGGCATTCAGTGGAAAAAGCGTGTTTTCCGCTGCAAACAGTACTTTTCTCTCTTTTTCCGATGACGCTCCAGCCGTGGAATATGGACTTGAAGCCTCCAAGCAGATGCCATTTTAAAGCTTTGGAAATATACTAAAACACTGCCCCATAACACTAGAGTGTATGTCAACTGCGAATACATTTATAGGGTGGAAAGTGAAATTCAAGTTTTTGAAGTTGAATAAATCATTAAAAGAGTGGTCGAAATGAGTCGATTCTCTCGAACATCATAGTTTGGTTAATTCTGAACACTTTGGTGGTAAAACCAAACCGATATCTTTCACAATAACTAAATAGCAAGCGATATAAAAAAATCTTTCAATAATGACCGCCATATTGAATTTTTCAATGATATGTCGAATATTTTCGTTGTTTCCATTATCAATATTCTTATTCGGCTTGTTGTAACGAAGAGATTGGGATCATTTGCAAGTCTCTATCTTAAAGTAGTCATGAAAAAATCGATTTTATAGTTCTAGCTTGTTACCTCATGTGTATGGAAAAACGCACAAGAAACCGTGCAGGGTTTTCATTGGAGGGCGCTGGAGAACTCATTTCTTGACTTACAGCGCATGAAGATATATCGTTCCGATGTTGAAAAAACGATCTAAATTTCATAGATTTGAAATTTCTCTGTATCTCTTGCACGAAAAAAGTTAATGAAATGAAATTTAAAAAAAATAGAAAAACGTTTTTTTTTTTTGGACTTTTGAAGGTTATAACTAAAAAATATGCGTTTTAGAGGAAAATTTTATCAAACAAAAATTGTAGAGGAAGATTAAAAAAAAATTCGTCTAGAAAAACGGTTGAATATCTTGAACGCTTATTGAAATACAAGCGATATAGCAAAACCCTGAAAATTTTGGCGGCCATCTTGTTTCCGAGGTGTTTGCTTGTGATTTCGACTTATCATCATCACGATCCTTATTATGCTATACCTAACGGAGAAATTGATACATCTTCCACGGCTGTTACCCAAAAATGACCACGGAGTGCCTTATTCATTACATTTGCGCCCGGACTAGTGATGCAAGAGGCAGAACTCTTGTTTAGATTCTTTCAAATTAATCACATTTCGACAAGTACTGTCCACAATTTTAATTATGCTTCATGTTATGTTATGGTTCTATTTCAATAATATTGAAATGTTATTAAATTGTCTATGATCTCATACAAACTTGATTGTCAGGATTCATCGACTCACACAACAATTCCGCCTTCAACTCTGTTTTTGTCTGAAGACATTTATTTATTTAATTTTTTTCGTTTACAGTCACGGCAGAACATCGAGCGTCCACCTGATGAGACTGCAGAAGGAGGCGAAAGATCTGGTCGACATGGCAGAGGACAAGATAAACTTCGACCTGGCTCAGATGAGGTGTCTGTACGAAGCACTTCAGTCGGGAAGAGAGGATAAAATCCGGTCCACGTTTCAGGAAGCCATGCAAAGTGCCTGCGAACTTCTCAACGATGATTATCAGCTGTTCAGACAGCATTTACTCAGGCAGAGGAGACTTCTGAATGAGAAACGATAAAATCAAGAAATCTACGAGAGAATTAGACAAGGAATCTCGAAGAATACAAAATTCTAAAAGGAATACCTCGTAGAAATCTAAAAGGAATTTCGTAGAATACAATTCTATAAGGAATACCTCGTAGAAATCTACAAGGAATACCACGTAGAAATCTACAAGAAATCTCCTAGAATACAATTCTACAAGGAATTCCTAGTAGAAATCTACAAGGAATCTCCTAGAATACAATCCATTCTAGATTCCTTGGATAAAATCAAGTGCAGTGTTTTTATTGGTGATGTACTTATTTGGAAAAATTGTGCATACTTTGTTATTTCTGTTTTGTTCCCACATCAAGTAAGCTTTACATACTATACGGTTATGTAAGTATGAGTATTAAAGTAGTTATATTTTCAATGTTGCTTCTAAATTTCTTTTCACAACCTTATTGATAATCGTTTGATACCATTTGATTGCAAATGTGCGTATCATACTTCACAGGCTCTCTTCTAATATTATACTCTGCTGAATTGGCCATTCTATATTATATTCTGCGGCCCTGAAATTGACCAGTTGCGACCTGAAAACTCTGACACACCAGACCTGACCCAGCCAGGTCACTCGATATTATTTTTTTTTCTAAAATTATAGATATAGATGATGGAGAATCAATTACCTGATTCATTATTTAATGGAATACTTCATCATGTGTAATGAAACTGTAGCCAACTAAATTGGCAATGTTTATTCTGTATTTGTTCACCTATAGGATATTACATTGTAGGTACTTTTGTGACAAAACAGAACATCATCCTTACTTGATGACTTGCTCCATAACATTGGGTACTTTTGTGACAAAACAGAACATCATCCTTACTTGATGACTGGCTCCATAACATTGGGTACTTTTGTGACAAAACAGAACATCATCCTTACTTGATGACTGGCTCCATAACATTGGGTACTTTTGTGACAAAACAGAACATCATCCTTACTTGATGACTGGCTCCATAACATTGGGTACTTTTGTGACAAAACAGAACATCATCCTTACTTGATGACTGGCTCCATAACATTGGGTACTTTTGTGACAAAACAGAACATCATCCTTACTTGATGACTGGCTCCATAACATTGGGTACTTTTGTGACAAAACAGAACATCATCCTTACTTGATGACTGGCTCCATAACATTGGGTACTTTTGTGACAAAACAGAACGTTCTTACTGGATTTCTTTATCAAAAAGCCATGAGCATAATAATAAAATTGTGATAATAATTAATAACGCTGATGTAATGTTGTAATGATGATGATGTAATGTGGATTCAAGTTGTAAAGTGTGATAGATTCAAAGGATAGTGTTTAGAGCTTTAAAGAATCCTCTCGTTCTCATTACAACTTACATAATTATGTAACATTTTGGAGTAAAACTTATCAACATAATATTATTCATGTTTCTCAGACAACAGATACAATGAGGTCTTGCAGAATGGACCGGTGATTATTGCAATGGAAATGCTGCAGATGAGTGAACTATTTATAAGGTTTATAGCTGTTTTACACTGGAACTGATTGTTCATACTCCTGACATCTTCAAGTCGATATTTTTTCAATTGGAATTAATTGATAACGTTCCCCAACAGAACTTAAACAGACAGATAAAATCAATTTGAAACCGTATTGAAGAATACTAGTCCTTATACATGAATAGTTCCACTCAGGGATCCAGATTGTCCTTAAATAAAATCAATTATCACTGCACAGTGAGTGGTTAATATTGCAATTCAATCTAATATTTTTCAAATCATAGCACAATTTTCACTGCACAGTGAGTGGTTAATTGCAATTCAATGTAATATTGTTAGGAAATGTAAGTTTGTTAGGAAATCGAATGGTGAGAGATGTCAGAGAATTGTGACCGATGCTGATATTGAAAATCTGAAGTAGGTTATTTTATCGGAGTGATAGAGATGTTTCAATATTGGAAAATGTTTTTGATTGTATTTCATTTTATTTTATTTGTTTTCATATATTATGTTAATTTTAAGTTTTTGTAATTTCATATTTTGGTATGGAGGATGATAACGATTATCTACATACATTGAATGATATCTTTTTTGAAACAGTTACTGACAAAAAAACCGTATTCACTCTAATACATTGTAATATTAGAAGTATGCGTCAAAATTTCAACAATTTTCTGACAGAATTCTCACACGTAAAAAACCCGGTCACGTTCATAGTATTAAGTGAAATTTGGATAAACTCTGATGAAACCTCTCTGTCGGTTATGTCGAGTGAGTAAACGTGTGTCAGTTCGGCTCCGTCTTCTAACAGATATTTCGTAGGGTTATACAGTTCAATTCACTTCAAATTATACATCTAGTTATTCAGTTTCTCGAGCTTAATTCAATAGTGAAATTATATTTTTTGATTAACTCACACTCTTTTTATTTATCTTGAAAAAACATTCCTAAATCTTCAGTTCACCTTCTCGCCTATAAAAGTGTAAATCCACCTAACGGTACACGATGGTTCGACCGAATAGAGGCACACCGAAGAATGAGGTCAATGCTCCGAAGCCAGCTATTTCTGGAGCATTGTCCGAAGAGACCCTCCTCATTATTCGACAGCAAATCGAAGAGTCTGTCCACAGTGCTGTATCAATGGCTGTGAAATCTATTTTCGAGGAACTTCAGGCATTGAAGGAGGAGAACAAACAGCTGCACGATAGAATTCGTGAGCTGGAGGTGTCTTGTCACCTGAAGGTCGACGACCTCGAGCAATATGGGCGCCGACATTCTATACGTATTTTGGGATCCCGGAGAGTGACAAAGAAGACACGGACCTGCTGGCGCTCGATGTCTTTAACAAGAAGCTGAACGTGCCCGTGACTTTGGCGGATGTCAACCGCTCGCATCGCGTTGGAAGGCGTCAACCACCTCAACAGGGCAAGCTAAACCCAAGGACCGACCCATCATAGTTCGACTCTGCAGCTACCGGACCAGGAAGATGATCTTCGACGCTAAGAGGAAGCTGAAGGGTTCCGGCGTCACCATTCGCGAGGATCTGACTGCGGAGCGCTCAAGATCCTCAACGCTGCGGCCGACCGTCATGGGCATAGGAATGTCTGGTCATCGGACGGGAGGATCAAGATCTCTATCGGCGAGGGAGGATCCAAGAGGGTCCACACAGTCGAGAGGATGACCGACCTTCAAAAAATAAAGGTAAATTAAATCATTTCAGGATTCGATTACTAAGGTGCCCTTCACTACAAAAATAGGAAATTCGTATTAAAACATTTCACAATAGATATACCTTGGCATTTTTCATGAGCTGGCTTTCTGTTCTATAAATGAATCTTTCCACTGCTATTTATGATTATGTATGAGGCAATTATTTCAAACTAAGGAGATCCACATTTGTTAATACTGATTAATAATTTATCTTGATATTAATTCCCAAAACTACGTTCAATGCATCAACTACTATACTCCAGAGGGTACTTAGAGAATCATTATCTCTATTCTTACTAATAATTATTACATCTCTTACCAAAATTATTTCCATAATTAATAATTTTCGAAATGCTGAATTTCAAATAAATTGGATGATTAACATACGTTATAGATATGGATGTAATCTATAGGTAAAGATAGTAATCTCTTCTATATTAGGTGTACATAATGATATCTCCTACTGTTGCCACAGCTCGAGCAATAGAAGCAAATGTGTGAAGAATTATTGATAGAACGGAGGGGTGGGTAGTCTGTTCATATGCTTATATAGGGGCTGTGTTTCATTTAATGTTATCTTAGACATTCATCACTAAAATATTACAGTTCTCAATTTACTACTTTTATTGTTATTGCAACTCCCAATAGTTAATTATACTTCTAATACTATATAATTTTTTCACACTTCACCGTTCAATCCTATTTAAAACTCATCTAAAATAATCTAGCACTTTCTCCATCGTCTCCTCTACTTCTTATTTTTCTTTCTAATTTCTCTTCTTGATCTTATATTTATAATGATTACTTGAATATTGTTGTTTGCGATGATGATTATTATTCTTTTCTATTCTTCTTCTTCTTCTTCTTCGTCTTCTTCTTCTTCTTCTCTTCTCTCTTCTTCTTCTTCTTCTTCTTCTTCTTCTTCTTCTTCTTCTTCTTCTCTTCTCTTCTTCTTCTTCTTCTCTTCTCTTCTTCTTCTTTCTTCTTCTTCTTCTTCTCTCCTTGATTAATTCAAGATCACAATACGATGTTCTATTTCTTATTCTATAGTTCAGTTTCATAAGTTCTTCTCAATTTGTGCACATTCCTTCTTTCTCTTCTTTTCTTCCCCATTGTTATCATTATTTTCCCTGTGATTTTTTCACTAGCTATCCAGCATGTTCAAATGTTTATTTCTCTTTCTATATCTATTTATCTTCTACCTTTTCTCTTTCTATCTGATTACCTTCTACTAGTATCCATATATTATATTATAATATCCATATATTTATCCATATAATATTCGATTCTTTCCCACATTGAATCATACTATTCCTCTTCAATTTTATGGGGATATTATTCATTATCAGTTGTATTATGTATCTTTTCTCAATTGATAACTTTCTTCAAAGATTTTTCGTTTTTCTGCTGGCTTTTTCTTCTCTTTTTCAGTTTTTACTGGATCCCATTTCGCTCTATCTCCACCATGAACACGATTTTCCACCACTGGATTCCATCTCTCTCTGTCTCCACTTGGACTCGATCTTCCACTACTGGATTCCTTCTCGCTTACCTCCACTTGGACCCGATTCTTCCACTACTGGATACCTACTCGCTCTATCTCCACTTGGACCAGATCTCCCACTACCAGTTCTTCCTCAATCTTCGTCTTATTCACCATTAGGATTATTCATCACCGGAACTCCACACATCTACATCTTATTGTGTTTAGTGAATTTTGTTTTGAACTAGTGCTTTAAATAGTGAAGGGAGCCGAACTGTCAAGGCATGCTGAATGCACTCGAATCAAGAGACTTTTTCATTTAGGTTAAGTTTTATCAGTTTCATCCCCATTTCCCCGTCATGTGTTGTTCTGAGGTCGGTTCACGATTGGTCTGCTGCTTCCATGATGCCTCTCACTGACACGTCAGCTCGCTCGCCCTCAAGTAGGTATGATTATTTCAATAATAGTAATAATGACGCAGGTATGTTTCTAGCAAATAAGCTCCACTCTTTCAAAAAACTTTTCAAGGCTGCTCACCTTAACGTACAATCCCTCAGTTGCCACATTGATGAACTCAGAGCAATCTTCCGTTTTCAGGACTTCAATATAATCGGAATTTCCGAATCATTTTTGAAGCCTAGTATTTCATCAAATTTTGTTGCATTGCCTGGATATAATCTTTTCCGGAATGATAGATTAAATAAAGCTTGTGGGGGTGTAGCAATTTATGTGAAAGAAGGTATCAAAACAAAAGTTTTAATCACATCTAAACAAGAGTATTGTTCCAGACCAGAGTTTATGCTACTTGAATTATCCTTATCTAGTACTGATAAATTACTCGTTGGTATCTGTTATCGCCCACCAAAAATAGGTCATTTCACAGATTTCGAAAATGCCTTGCTTTCTCTTATGCCTTGTTATAACCGTATACTAGTTATGGGGGATATGAACACCGACTTGAACATGACAAATCGTAACTTTGACTACTTTCAACTGACTACAATTTTCCAATGCCTAAACATGACTATTTTACCTCTCGATCCAACTCATCATACTAATGAATCAGACACACTCATTGACCTTCTCATTGTTAGTGATCCCAATGAGGTTGTTCAAGCAGGCCAAATCTCAGTCCCAGCTATTTCTAGACATGATTTGATCTACTGTGTACTTTCCCATAAGATACCCAAGCCAGAACAGAAAATTATCACTTATAGAGACTTCAAAAACTTTGATGAAGCCGCCTTCCTGACTGATGTGGCTCAGACTCCATGGCATCAAATTGAAGCATTACCCTCAGTTGATGACATGGTCAAGACTTTCGAGAATTGGACTTTGACTTTGTATGACAAACATGCACCTTATGTGACAAGGAGGATTAATAGAAAACGACGAGTACCGTGGATGACTGAAGACATACTTAAGATGATGGGACGTAGAGACAAAGCACATAGAAAATTTAAAAAGACATTTGACTTGGACAGTTTGATAGAGTATAGGAGCCTTAGAAATAGGGTTAAACAGGAATTACGGAACTCAAAGATTAGGTACTTGAATTCGTTTATGACAAACAATAGACAAGACTCTAAATCACTTTGGCAGGGAATAAAAGAATTCGGGCTTGGCAAAGAGAAATCGAATCCACAAATTGACTTACCATTGAATAATATAAATGACCATTTCGTTTCACACTCTAACCAACGCGACGAAGTTGTCATTGCTAATCACATTGATGATCTTGAAGAGCAGGTTACAAACTTAGATTTACCAATCACTGATCAATTTCATTTCCATCCAATCTCAGAAGAAGACACTTTCAGAGCAATTCAACGTATTCATAGTAATGCTATGGGTGTAGACAAAATTCCTATTAAATTTATCAAGAAGATGTTATTTGCTGTTTTACCAACCATTACATACATTTTCAACAAGTCACTTGAAGAAGGCATTTTCCCTGAAAACTGGAAGTTTGCTCTGGTTCGCCCTCTAAATAAAGTTCCATCACCCAATAAAGTTGAGGATTTTAGACCAATCAGTATTTTACCTGCATTGTCCAAAGTGCTAGAAAGACTCATTCATGCTCAAGTTGTAAAATTTCTAGACAACAATAGTAAGCTTCATAACTTTCAATCAGGCTTTAGAAAATTCCATTCAACTGAGACAGCTCTGCTTCGTGTCACTGATGATATAAGGTTAGCTATGGACCAAAGAAAATGCACCATCCTCACCCTATTTGATTTTTCTAAAGCATTCGATACTGTTGATCATACAGTCCTTCTGAATAAGTTGGCTATTCTTGGTTTCAGTCACAACTCGTTAGTTTGGTTTAAATCCTATCTATTAGGTAGGAAACAATGTGTATCTGTCGGTGACAAAAAGTCAACTTGGAAAAACGTTATGCATGGAGTACCACAAGGTTCAATTTTAGGCCCTCTCCTCTTCACTTTGTATGCTAATGACCTTTCTTCCATTATCAAATTCTCCAGTTTCCATACTTATGCAGACGACCTTCAAATCTATTTAAGCTGTCCCATAACAAAAATTAATGAAACAGTTGGAATAATGAATCAGGATATCAATTCGATAGTGGAATGGACAAAGAAAAATGGCCTTAAGCTTAATCCCATCAAAACACAACCCATTATAATTGGATATTCTCGTCTTATAAACAATATTGACCTTGAATCGATTCACAAAATTAGTGTAGACGGTAATGACATTCCTTACTGTAGCTCAGTTAAAAATTTAGGCATTATTATGAATAATACTCTTGACTGGTCAGAACAAGTGAACAAAACTTGTAAAAAGGTATTCTCAGCCATGCATGCATTGAAGAAAATGCACGATATCCTCCCTAGAAACATTAAATTATTATTGGTTCAATCTCTCATCTTCCCACATTAATGTATTGTAATTCTGTTCTTAACGATATGCAAGTCACTCTGAATGATAAACTACAGCGTTGCCAAAATTATTGTCTACGTTTCGTCTACTCTCTCCAACGCCATGATCATATCACCCCAGCCCACATTGCTAGTTCAACATTAAAGCTTCCCGATCAGAGGCTTTTTCGAATAGTCAAGCTTGTTAGAGATATCTTGATATACGGTAATCCGAACTATTTTAAAGATGATTTCAAATTTGTCTCTGAAGGTAGGAGGATAGATGCTTCACATACTAGAACCGGAGAAAGTACTTTAAGGATACCCAATCATCGAACTACTATTTTCACAAAATCCTTCTTAGTCAGTGCCTGTCGTGCATGGAATGCACTTCCTGTTTCTATCAGGTCCATCGAGAGCCGAGCGAGCTTCATCCTAACTTTAAAAAAACATCTTTTGGAACAAATGACTGAAACTGTCCGGCCCTAGAACGATCACATGACATCCATCCCCCACCCATCCCACAAATACAAACCTTTAAACCATGTTATAGAACGAATTGTATATATATATATTATATAAACTCATGTTATTTCAATTATCCACTGCATAATGCTGTATATTACTGAAAGTTGATAACCCTGATCTACTTTCAGCCTACTTCATTTTATTAATCAATTATTTGATCTTATCTACCTATATAATTATTTTACTCTATCAATTTTCTGTTTTTTTCTCTTTAATATTCATATTGATTAAAACTTTTACAATATTTCCATTAATAAATAAATCCTTAGTTTAAATAACGAAATTAACGTTTTGTAGAGAGTTAGTGGGGAGGATATTTTAATATTCTTTCCGAAGAATGGACATTGATATGTCCAAAGCTCCGCCAATTTATGTAGATGCATAACAATATGATTATTATCTATAGTTATTATATTACAAACTGCTTTTTCATATCATATACAGTTCAATAATTATTTTCTTAGTCTATATTATGTAAATTCATCTATAATTTTGCTGTATTGTAAGCTATTGTATATAAGTGTATAAGCCAGTATATATTGTAATCTACATAAATAAAGTACTCAATCAATCAATCAATCAATGAATTAAATATGTACAATATACCGCATTATAATATGTTTGCTCGCTGTAATGATGCTTATAGATCAGGAGGAATAATTTGTTACGCTCTGAACTCTGTCTGTGTTACCGAACAAGATTTCAATTGTATGAAAACAGCCGATTCTATTCTATTGAATGTGAAAATTAATAAACATTATTTCAAATTACTTTGTGTTTATAGACTGCAAGAATTTACAGAAAAAAGCTTTATAACTGAACTAGAGCAAAGTATGCATTATTTAACTTCAAATGCAATTATAGTAGGAGATATTAATATTGACTTATTAAATGGTAAAGAAAATTCAACAATCTATCTAAGTTTAATGGAAAATAATGGCTTCTCATCTATTGTCGATAAAGCAACTAGAATTACCTCAAGAACTAAAACCCTTATTGACCATATTTTCATCAAACATAGACAAATAAATAGTTTTAAGCATGCTATCTTTGATCTGAACATCACTGACCATTGTCTGCTAGGGCTAAAATTTGATGAAAACCGTATTAATCTTGAAGATAATTCATCGTTATCTGTTACTAAGCAATCAATAACCGATATTGATAAAGTTTGTGAATGTCTTCAATTACTTGATTGGAATGATGTGTATCAGATAGAAGATGTAAATTTAAGTTATGAGAGATTTCATTCTATTCTAACGGACCTAGTTAATAAATGCTCTAAAACTATAAATTCTAATAATAGACTTACAAAAGCTAAGATCATAAGTCCGTGATTACCACAGACCTTTTACGTAAAATAGAAAGGAGAAGGAAATTATACAAATTATTAAAAAAAAGACCTTATGATACACCCCTAAGAGACCATTATAATACTTATTATGACAATCTAAAAAATGAAATTGATTCTACAAAGAGAAACTTCTATTCAAAGTGTATTCGTATTGCTGATGGAGATCCGCCAGACAGTGGAGAGTAATCAACAGCTTAACTGGTGAAAGCCGTAATCAAATTTTTGATAAGGTGGAATTGGAGGACGGTACTATTGAGTGCGACCCCCAAAATGTAGCCAACAAGTTAATCGTTATCTAATCAATGTTGTTCAGCCGATTGCAATACACCTTCTTCTGTCTGCCTTGGTCTTTATCATCAGTGCCGTTCCTTTTTCATAGAACCAACTACAGATAATGAAATCTTAAAAGTTATCTCTAATCTTAAAAATAAGAAATCATCCGGCTTTGATAAATTTAATGTTCTACTAATAAAAAGAATTGCCTTATATATTGCACCCGTACTGACCCATATTTTTAACTTAAGCTTCAGTAAAGGAGTTTTCCCAGAAATGTTAAAGATGAGTGTCGTAATACCAATTTTCAAAAAGAAAAATTCAATAAAATTAAATAACATCAGACCTATTAGCTTGCTTTCAGTTTTCTCAAAAATCCTAGAAAAGCTTATGATAAATAGATTAGTAACTTACCTAAATAAAAATAATTTTTTCTCCCAAAAGCAGTTCGGCTTCCAAAAAGGAAAATCGACTGAAGATGCCCTTTTAAATTTCTCAAATCTAGTTTACAATAGTTTGAATAATAGCAATAAAACAACCGGTCTCTATATAGATTTCACAAAAGCATTCGATTTAATTAATCATGAAATTCTATTTTTAAAGCTTGAGGCGGCCGGAGTCAGGGGAGTGGCGCTGCGGTGGTTCCGCAGTTTTCTGAGTAAAAGGGAACAGCAGGTGAGGGTTGGCGCTGAGGGCTGCCTCAGTAGCCCCCTTCCCGTCACCGTCGGCGTCCCCCAGGGCTCCGTTTCCTCAGCTATTTTATTCATTATCTTTATTAATGATCTCTTAAATATAAAGTTCAATGGAATAATTCAAGCCTTTGCAGATGACATTGCTTTCTTGTACTCCCATAAAAGCAAAGAAGTTATAAAAAATAATATAGTAGCTGATTTGAGTATCCTGAGAGAATGGTGCAGTAAAAATAAAATGATAGTTAACGTATCTAAGACAAAATACATAAACTTCGACTATAGAGCTGTAGACTTTTCTGCCCCAATCCTATATCATTCTCAAGGGTGTACTCGAGAAGACTGCAGCTGCGAAGAAATTGAAAGAGTTGACTCTTTTAAATATTTAGGACTAACATTTGATGAAAAAATGTCTTGGAAAAAACACATTCAGATTTTACATGGTGACATTAGAAGATCAATAAGGAAATTCTATTATCTCAGAAATTTATGTGATCAAACTCTGATGAAATCATTATATTATGCTTTGATTCATTCTCGGCTCCAGTACGGTTTGATATGTTGGGGTGGAACATTCAAAACTTTCATAAATAGATTGCGAATATCACAAAATCATATTATTAGATTAATATTACATAAAAGAAAAAGAGAAAGCTCTTTCCCCTTATATTGCAATTTGAAAATCATGCCTATTCAAAATCTTTATATTTTTAAGGTTCTAAAAATGTTTTATTTAATAAGTGGAAATTGTGGAATTGAAAACCTGTATTACAATATGAGAAGTAATGATAGGTTCTGTACCGTACCCCTAAGTTAAAAAATGTATTTTTAGAAATTCTTGTTTGTTTATAGGGCCCTATTTATTTAATAAATTACCACTTAATATTAAAATATGTGCTTCTTACACTAAATATTGTAAAAAACTCATACATTGGCTATTTGAATTGAATGATACATCGACCTTGAGAACTGTATTGAGATAACTTATCCGTTTATATGCCTATTCTGTTCTATTATCTTATGTTTATATATTACCTACTTGTTTACTTTGTTGATATTAACTGATTATAATATTGCAAATCCTAATAATGATCATATTATCCATGGTGTATTAGACAAGATGTTTACACGCTGCAGGTAGTACTGACGACTATTCAAGTTTATTATGCTAGACTAGACTCAAACTATTGTTGTTTTATAAATTTAATATTATGTATTACACACTGATCACAATAACTGGATAACGTGATCAGTTAATTTCCAAGATTTTTTTGTGTTTTTACTATGTCTCTCAAGAAGGAAATAAATTCATTTATTCATTTATTCATTTATTCATATTTTTCAAATCATAGCAAAAATCATTGGAAAGGTCACGATTAATAATTCCCTCTAACAAAACAATAGATTTTAATTGAAATGGTAGATCTTGAAATATTTGTTTTCAAGTCAACTCACTTAATTACTTGAGATATAAATGTCACCAAAAAATAAAAAATGTTACAAAGGTACTTGATAATAAATCATCAAGTTATGATATTTCAATGTTTACCGTACTTTCTTGCTTAGAACTACTTGTATTAACACGAAAATTGAAAAGTACGCTTTTTAACATATATTTTGATATTTTTTTGAGATTCTCATCGCAATGTGAGCTGCACATTATATCCATTTGAAATCTCCAGCATGAATACCAACGAGAGATCAACTTCTGAAAGGCTGAACGTTGGTGGTTATTCTATACTTTCTCAGTATTGTAACCATCATTATTTTCATCATCATGAGGCTGAATTTCTGACCTGAAAATAAAAATTCACAATGATTATTAAATAAATTAGAAATTATTAGAAATTTTCTAGAATACTGAGGATTCCAGATCATCAGGGTTGCCTATTATATGCTTTCAATCATATTATTGCAAAGATGAATATTCTCTTTCCTCATACATAGGATTTGAAGGAATTTAACCCTTGGACTACCAACCTTCTTCACATACACGAAATACCAACTGGGGTAACTGGGTCACCCCAACAAGATTTCTGTTTTATATCTTTATTCTATATTTTTTCCATTAATTTATCTATGAAATGCATTACAAAAGCTTTCAATATAATTAAAAATAAATTTCTTTTGTTGAAAAATATGTTTTCAATCAAAAACTGACAGGACAAAAAAATTGAGCATTCTATCAAATAGATGTAGGGGAAATGTTGTCAAATAATTAAAGTATGGCTATAGAGAAGCAATTTTTTCAAATTTAGATTTCAAGTGATCATTATGAATCAGGTTTGGCGAAAAAATGATAATTGGACATTAAATTTATATCTTATACATTCCGATAATGGATGGAATATACCAAAAAATTGCATGACATGGAATACCAAGCGGGGTAATAGAGTTACCCCAAGGATAAATCTGCTAATAATTGAAAAAATGAGAGGAATGAAATGATTTTATGAGAAAAAACAACTAAAGTGATATGTTTTTAACAAGTACTCAAGGTTTCAATGAAATACAACAACATTATCTACAAAAAAATGGGGAAAATGTGGGTTGGGGTAGTCCAATTACCCCGCTTGGTAGTGGAAGGGTTAAAAAACATTCTATCAAAGTAATGAAAATTAAGAGAAACAGTTAGTCATCGTGTTCTATGAACATAAATCTGTTCTAGGGCATTCCTCTTATTCAATAAAAACACTATCTCTAAGCTTTCAATGTTATACTCGGCTTTAGTCGACATGTAGACAACAATAAATAAACCAGTAATGGACTACAATCTTTAATACAGACGTCGCACGGCTAGATTCGTACAGTCGTCACATAGGAATTGGACCTTAAGGCGCAACTCACACTTACGCGACTCAGGTCGAGAAGAGACTCAACTCTAATCGAGAGCATGTATTTCCAAATGGTGACACTCAGACCAGTCGATTCTAGTCTCCGCGACTGTCACCATTTGAAAACTCATGCTCTCGACTAGAGTCGAGTCTCTTTTCGACCCGAGTCGCGTAAGTGTGAGTTGAGGCTGAAGGTGGGTTTTCGTTTGTGCGCAAACTTCCGCAATCGACGACGACGGGCATTGTTGTCTGAAGACATTCATATTGCCCAAATTTCAAGGATGCTAAAACAGCTGATCCAATAACTTTACGTTATTTGTGATTTTTATCCAAGAATCGAAACATAGGAATCGGACCCAATTCAATTAATATCAACATATTGCCATAAAAGTATAAACTTGACCTTCCCTTCTAAAACATAACTGGACATAATTTTTGCTCACTTAGACTAATTGAAATCTGCAATAACTGAGATCCTCACACTGTCGTGGTCGACGACGGCAATTATGCACAAACGAAAACTCACCTTAATTTGTGGCATTGATAAAAAAGTGCCTCCTGTATTGAATAAAATAATTTTGCATTAATATAAACTGAAGAATGGCTCACCTGGACATGCTCGAAGTCCTGACACAAACGGAAGGAACGTATACTTTGGTCTTCGTTCAATGTTTTCAGGGAGGAAGTGATCTGGATAGAATGAGTCTGGATGGGACCAATACTGTGGATCCCTGTGAAGCTTGTATAGCATTATGTACAGAGTCGATCCAGCTGGAATAGTCGTATTTTCTGGAGAAAAGGATGAAAATGGTGTGATGAAACATAAGATTTTATAAAATATAATAGGGAGAAACTATATTGCAGGAATTTATATATCTTAAGAGCAATCTTTGAGAAAGTCCTCTGCTCATTCACTTGTAGCACTAAAATCTTTTTTCTGAAGTACCGGTAATGAAAATTTATTTATACAGCCTACTTCTCACTAGGTACTATATACATTATCCACCACTGTACTCGTACTCAGAAACTCGATCGGTGCTTCAAAAAATTGCTAAATGAATAATAACAGTGTTATAAGTTACATTTTAACACTGCACTTGACAAATTAAAAGAAATAAAATGTCATTTTCCAATTCCAGAACAAAGATTTTTCATTTTTAGGGCATCTAGTTGTAATAGTGGAACTCTAAGATACAAGTACAGAGAAGAAATTCAATACTGTTCATATT
Organism: Nilaparvata lugens; assembly: GCF_014356525.2. Classification (NCBI taxonomy): domain Eukaryota; kingdom Metazoa; phylum Arthropoda; class Insecta; order Hemiptera; family Delphacidae; genus Nilaparvata; species Nilaparvata lugens. Next base: position 17,310,878 of record NC_052511.1, on the reverse strand, counting down.
TATCTATATATGTATTCATAACAAAAACTTATTCTCTTCTTCAACATTTGAAACTTGCGACTCCCCATTAATTTCCAAAGCTGGTGAAATTATTCAATCGTTACTGAATATTAAAGCTTAATCGTTATAGAGATAAAATTTCTCCATATTGTTCTAAAATTTCGACACAAAAATTATGATTGGATGAAACCCAATTATATCCTAAAATTTCAGCATTATAGAATTATATTATGAAAAAAAATATCAGGATTTTCACATTTTTTATATCAGATGATCAGGAACAACTTGTAACCCAAGTTGTAACCCTAATCTTATCAAATTCATATTAATTTGGAAAAAATATTTCCTTTTCTTCTTCTAATAATTACAGCAATGAGGAGCTCCATCTATTCAGTTTGAAATTCAGTTCACCAGCATTATAATATAACGCAATTATTGAAAAAAAAATTATGTTGATTCTTGAATATAATGTATAATTATATTGCAATTCTCATCAAGCCCAACAGAGAAACTACATCTTGTGACTCACCAAGTTTTATGTTGTTGTCAACTCTCCTGGCAATATGAGGAGGACAGCAGTGCCTGAGCACTTCCTTGATGACCCTCTCCAGCAGCTGCATTCGGTTCATGTCTTGCAGCTCAACTGGTCGCTTCGAATCCCCAAATATGTCTTGGATCTCGCCATACACCTTCTCTTGTATGTCTTCATGCATGGCCAGCATCATGATCATGTATGAAATGGCACCTGCCGTTGTATCTGATCCCTTCATGAGAAAATGAGAAGAAATATAATACGATTATTTTATTATCAGATAAGATTAGAGTTCTTTATTTATGTATGTAACAATATGAACTGACTTATACTCTATTTTACATTAAATTACAGTATTGCTAATAACTTTGCAAAGTAAGAAACTTCAATTAATGAGAATAATTAATTAATTCAATTTGAATAACGATAATATGATATTGTAATGTAACTATATAAATTGGCAGTGTTTCAACAAATAATTGTCAGTTCTCTGAAAATAATATAAAATGATATACTTCCCATAAATACAAGACCGGGTTCATCAGAGAGAAATGGGGAAAATATAGGCCACAAAACCTACAATATTATTTCACCAGAGAAATATAGATCTTCAAGCTATGCTTTTCAGCAGAAAACTTAATACCAAGAAATTAGAGCAAAAAATTTATTTTCAAAGTTAATTTTGTTGTAACATGGATTTATTTGATGCAGAATCCTGATGCATTATAGAAGTGAAAGAAAGCACTGGGCTATATAAAGTGAAATTTTAATTATTTTTTATAAAATTCAATTATTTATTTTCATACGTTTCTATTTATCCACGGTCTAGTTCTCCATGACGAAACACATTCGATAATAACTAAGCAAAATAGTACAACGAGTAACTTGAGTGAATTGTAAAATTACAAAAAAAATCCTTGCCCAATCTTTGATTTTCTTAATTCAGATATGCCAAATTCTGCTCAATGATTTATGAGGTTATTATCTTAAAGAATTAGTTCTATAATTTATTATCAGGAGCTTGAAGTGTCCTGGATTGAATTAATCTAGTGTCAATCTTGAGTTTTTCCTGTGATAATATTCCTTATTTTTACTCACAGCAATAAGTACATCGGAAATGGACATGGATAACTCCCGGTCAGTAAAGTTTCTTGCTTCAGCATAATCCATCATTTGATCCAGGAATGTTTTTGAATTCGGGTTGACATCTTCTGGAATATCAATGAAAATAAATTGAATATAATTAAAATTCTTATCCATGCTGGTATATATATAAGTAGCTAAAGTTAATTCATTTACACTCACTTTTCATTAATGTTCCGTTTAAGTGAGTTGATCATAAGGCTCATATTATGTTATGAGGAGTAGGCCTAGTTTTTTCCCATAAAATAGAATTGTAGTAACTTCTTTTGAAATTAATAAAATGATAGATTAAATATACAATAATTATGAAAAAAATTAGTGAGTATAGTTTGTAATAGAAAACTAAATTCGGAAATATTAGTTGATGACATATTGTCTTAGAAAGATGGAATCAAATTATTTTATTCCTCATTATTAATTTCTTTAATCAAATAAACCTTATAAATCACAATCTATGCACAAAAAGTTCGCATTTACTGTATTCAATAGCATAATTCAAATTTGTATTGAAGAGAAATCTCACTACTCCCAGAGTAAATAGTATACTGCTGTATTTCATACCATTGTTCTTGAGAAACAGGTTTTATTTATCAGTCTCTGCCAAAAAGATAACAAACGTTTAAACCACTACTTCAATTTTATGTAGGTATATAATTATTATAGTTTACTAAAAATTCTATAGCCATGGTAAATCATATAAATCCTATACTGTGGTAAGTGATAGACTTTTGCAGAAAACTTTTGACTTATGCTACAAACTGTAATTCTGTTACCGGTACCTAATAGTGATTTGAAAACATTTCAAATGTGAATGAAATAATTATTCGAATTCGGTAATTTTTATTCTGTTGATAACAGAGTTATTGAAAAGGGAAAAAATCGCAGAGAAGATGATGCGATTGAATGCAGAATCATCTCATTATTGCCATCAATTTACTGGATATCTTGAGGCACGGGTTTCATCGAATCAAATAAATTGTACCTTACAAGAAAGAGAAGCTACTAGCAATGACGTCAACAATAACGTTTCATTACCTGATGTTGAGCTTGCAATTTCATTCAAAATTTCTCTCCTCTCATTGATTACCTAGAAAAAATCATAATAACTATTCACATTACAGTGTATTTTTACCTTTGTTATAACTGTTTCAACTAATACAGTAATTTTCTTGAAGAAGACCGTCAATGAATTGAAAATATGCCCATCAAAATAAAAACGTGATTACCAATAATTATTATTTAACGAACCAAATTAAATGCTGTAAATCACCCCGATGACTTCTGCTACTGCAAATTTTGGCAAGAGGGTAAACAGCTAGATGAAAATTCGAAGAGCGCTACTATTCAAAAATTATTTGTCAGGGAATGAGCTAACTCATAAGCATTTGAATAAATGCAATATATCCGTAATTTCCATCTGTAAGTGATTATAGTTTACCCGGTTGATTATTTTTTAGACACATATTTACAATGAAAATTGATTATATATAACTGAATTCTCGATTGTCGTGAAATAAGGTAACATTATTGGCTCACTCTGTGGTAACTTCGTTCTCCATAGTCACATGAATTATCGTTTATTAATCTGTTGTTCTGTGTAGATTTTCCTTATCCCATGTAGCAGGTAAGACTTTTGAAATGCCTTATTAAATACCTGTAGCCTATACTGTATTGTTAAATTGAAGGCAACGTAACTTTTATCTCTTATGATACATAATATTTTCTTTCAAATCAGATCATGAATTTGAATATTCAACCTTTTTTCAAATTGGACAATAATTCATTATGAACTTCATTGAACAAAAATTAAATTCATGAGACAGAAGACTAATATGTTAGGCTACTACTTCAAGTACTCCTGGCTATCATGATCTTGCATTTTTGTTTTATCTTAAGCACGGTACACCTTCTTATTAATACTGTACTAAAACCATTCTTGCTATCTAAAAATTTGCAAATTTTTGTCTAGGTAAAGCCTCTTTAGTGCTTGATAGAGTTTCATTTCATACATCCATGCCAAAGTCAAGAATCTTGTTGATGGTAGCCTTCTTCAATTTTCCTGCAGCTGTATGGTTGAATATGAAGTCTGAGTGTAGCCAAATCTTTGCGAATCTATGATTTGTCAGTTGGGTGGCTCTGGAAAGAAAAGAGTAATATATACTACAATAAAGCCTCCAAATAATAATTATAATAATTACATCAACCATAATGGAAATATCGTGTGTTGTTAATTAATAACAATTCCAAAATATATGCTACCTATTCAATTGAAAAACCTTTCGACGTCCTTCAAAAATCTAAACATGCTCATTCCCAAAAATTTGTTGTACTTATACAATTGCCAGTTATTCAGTTTTTTTTTGTAAAATGAATTATTTGAAATCATATCTTAGTTTGTTTTATTTGAATTAGCTGTTGGCTATTATTTATCCATGATATCTTCATGCTTAGCAATCTATCAAGATTTTCACCATCAATCTTGACTCTCATGAAGAGTCAATAACAAGTATCAATTCATCTTATATGTTTGATTGGTATTTTAGAAATATATTTTGAAAGTATATATTTTTGAACAATAGATTAGTACATATGAGGGGGTCAGAATACAAGGGGTCCAAGTGACATTTTTCATTTTTTTTGAGTTAGCTACAGTAATTCTATTGTTCGTTCCAATATAACATTACAATAGTTATATACAACTTCAGAAATTGCGGTTTAGAAAACTTAGTTTCAATAGTTGTTTCATAATTTAAAACATTTGTTTTTAATAGCTCAATACTGTGAATTTTAATGTAGTTATTCGGTGTAAAAATTTATAATACCTGAGAAAGAAGAACACATTAAGTTATACAGTTCTTGGTAAAATATTAGTAATCCTCCAATCTGTAATAATTATTACTGCCAATATCTCAATGAAATCTTTAAAGCTCAATACTATTAAATCTCACAGAATAATAGAATTTACTTACAAACGAACATCTTCAGAATAAGTTACTCCATCTTTTCTCTGGATATCAATTCTGGAAGATGCAAAGATTTCTGAAACAGTCACATGCAAGGTGATAAACTTTAGATTAGAAGGTTGAATAAAAAATAAAATTAAATCAGAAAAAGACACAAATATGTTGAGAAAATTATATTGTAGAGGAAAGATACGGTACCAATAATAGACATTATTATACGTCTCTGATTATATTTTATGGAAAAAGTTCAATATGTAATGGAATAGTGCCGGTACAGTTCAACGTTCATCAATATAAATTATGGAGGAATATTATAGAATAAAGATACTATACTCAAAAGTAGTCATAAAGAAAAAATACAATAAAGATACTGTATAGTAGGCTAGGTTTTGTGAATCTGCAAAATATTTTTTCTTAACCAGTATTTGCAAATAGAAATTATACTTTCTGAGTAGTTTTGATGGTGATATTGTGGTAGTTATTCAGTCTTTTTAATCTTGTGATTATAGTAACATAAAAAACAGTCAATTATAATAATATTAATGTAAATTTTGCCTAGTAATAAATAGTAGCAAAATTGAATTTTTCTCCAAACAAATGGACTGAAAAGATCTATACCTATACTGAAAGGTCTAAAAGGATATTTTTATGAAATTTTCTCTTCAATTTTGAACTCATCAAAAGGCGTTTATTAATTATTCACTTTGAATATAAAAAATGCATAACTACAACTATGAATACAGAAAGGTTGCCGAATGATCTCTTGGACCATTTTCCAAGCGATTTATCAGTTTGATATTCTTATAATTATGGTCTGCTAATCGTTATAGAATTATTTATATTCCTTCATATTATCTTTTATAATTATTTCCTTCTCTGGCAGTTCACAGACAAATTCTTGTAAATTTCTTGATCCAACTGACTGTTCAAATCAATTAGGCAGAATAAATATTAATTTTTTCCCTGGAAAAATATTATCTGAATTATGAATAAGACATTATTTTTAGTGGAATGGAGAGCCAAGTTTACTCACTACAGACAATATCAAGCAGACATCTGTGTATGTAGGGATCAATGTTGAATGTTTCCCCTCCACTCCTTTTCTCTAGTACTTCGCTTAGTACTAGAAAACAATTATTGAAAACGTTAAGTTGATTCTCCACATTATTGTTATGGAAAACCGAGTTGACAATTTTCCTGAGACCTCTCCATTTCTCATCTGTAAGAAGAAAAATTTATCATTTTATAGGTAATATAGAATAAATCTGTTATAGTTGAAAAATGTTGGTGGTATAATTCTTGGTTTTATGTATATCTGAAAAATATAGGCCCACTACTAAATAAATATATAATATTTTAAAATTAGCTACTTGTGAAGATATTTGATTTCACTCACCTTTAGCTACAAATACTCCTTTTAAGAAGTCATTATAGAATTCATAATGCACACTCTTGTTTAGATTGTCATTGCTCTTGAAAATTATCTGAAAGGAGGAAGTTGTAATTGCATTAATAATATATCTGGTTCTTCTTTAATAAAAATTCTATTATTTGCACAGTGGAGATAAAATTTTGATTGTTGGAAAAAAACATTGTTGAAGAGCTGTGGATAAAACTTCAATAATTTTAATAGAAACTTTCAATAAATAATATGAATTTAGTTTTACATAGGCTACATCAATTTTTAAATGTATACCGTAATAAACCTCACTAAAATGCGAGGTGAGTTACTATAGAGAGTTTTGAATCTTAGAATTTTTTTATTGAAACAACATTCATCATTTTTCACATTTTTCGAGTAGCGTACCTGATATACAATATGATAATATTTTATTTTAAAATATACACACAACCTGTATACTGTAGGCTATTCATAATTTATTATATAATATTTTAGAAGGGTAGACGAATAATTGAAAACATGTTCTATTGTAGAAAAGCATTTATTATTTTAGTTTAATCTCTTTTGAAAATATTTTTATCATAATAACTATTGATTTCATAATAGGCCTATGTGAAACAACCGTTCCTAGTTGTAAAAAATTACTCACTTCCAAACTTTTCGAGTCAGCTACACAGACAATTAGTTGATGTCCTAACCACAATCTGCATATGTTACTATAACGCTTCTGCAACTGTGTTACTCTGTCAACAAAATCTGAAAAACGAATATCTATTTCACTCATGGTGTTATATAGAAGACAATCACAATAGTGACATTATCCTTCTAGTGGATCATGAAGAAAACTGTTGCATGTTTGAGGCTCTCAGAATTCAGCTAAAGATACATTTGAAATAATATGGAAAACAAAAAGTTTGATTTAATTTTGGTAATATAGTTTATGGAAAATGATAATCTGCAACAAAACTAAAACATGAAAACTTATTGCGTTCATTTTTATTGCTGACTTGACCATAAACTATTATTATATTATAAATTGACGGTAAACCATTATCTATAATAATAAAGGAAAGAACGAGATTATACATGTACAGGATAGGAAAAACACTAATGACGCATCATCACGCCTGAACTACTACTGGACTGATTAACTTGAAATTTTGCATATACTCCTTGGCTCTACAATGGGTCTTGGCCTCCAGCCTTATTGAAATTTTGTATAAATATAGATCCTTAATTTACCGAGGATAGTTATAGGCCTATTTTCAACTCTTTAAGATTTCATTACGTCAAGTTTTAAGTTTGTCAAGTTTTTAATTGGACCCTTGCGGAACTATTGCTATCTGCTAGTATTATATTTATAAATAAGTGGATTCTTTATCATGAGTACAAATCATTTTAGAAATATTGCAGGTAGAAAAGGGTTTAATAGGTTACCTTATTTCTCTCTCCCTATCATTTCAATGATGTACTTATTGTATGAATCAATAAATGAATATATTTCTCCAAAAAAATAAAGTGAATAATATTAATACCGTATACTTTTTCTAGATTTTCTTCTGTGGTACTATACTATATTATATAGTGAATTTTAGTGATATTTTTCTGCAAATGTTTCCTTCCATATATCTTTTTAAAGCAGGAAATGTTTTCAAAATTCCAAAAAAGGTCATAAAATTTAGTTGAAATCCATCTCACCTTGTACGTCACATCCCAGGAACAAGAGAGCGTTTCCGAAAAAGGGGACAGTGGAAGGTCCAGGTAGATTTCCTGCAAGTCTCCATTGACGAAATCTCTCCCAAATGAGATAAACGACAATTACTGCACCTGTCAGTTGAAGCCAAGTTATCATTTTGTTCTGAAACAATAAGAGACATATTGGACTCAAATCTCTTATTCCATCTTCAAGGTGCTCATATAACAATTTATTATCCCGCCTATTTAATCCTGTAATAAAATCAAATTCACTACAAAATTCTATAAAGTTAGTGGCAGGGGATCTTTCATGTGTCATTCAATTGTCAGATTGTTTTCATAACAACTTCTCAACTTGCTCAATTTTGTAATCGTGTAGGTCATTTTTCAAAATTATCTCTCAGGGTTATCTCAGTATTTCTCTAAAATAAACGTGGGATCCACAATTCTTTGTTGCAGGTTCCTAATAGACAACAGCCCAAACTATTCAATACCTATTCGTAAACAATAGAAAGTGTTCGATGTTCTAACATCAGATAGACTTGTAAACAAAGCATAAGTATAAACTTGTAAACATAGCTATGAGAATCTGGGTTTTTTCCATTATTTGTGAATTCCATTCCCATGCATTGAATGATTAATCTATGAACAGGTTTTTGGGCATTAGAATGATTGAGTGTCAATTTCTAGGAGATTAGAAATGTAAATTATATTTTTTGCAAAACTAGATGAGTGAATCTTGGTTAATGAGACAGAAAACATAGAACATGTAAATTAGAGTTTTCTTTCAATTAATATCACTATTCACTACAAAAATATGGCTGGTTGTTATTGATAGTAATCCATGAAGGAGTTTAGCTGAAGATGAATGATAATAAGATTTTGAAAAATTCACACCATCCAGACCACACAAAGAAGAAGTCCTTGAAAATTTGAATGCTTTCTGGTTTTTCCGAATTCAATTGAGAACTGGAAATTTCTATAAACACTCAAGTAAAACTAAGAGTAGTTCGATTTCGATCATAATTACACATCTAATCAATGTTTTTAGAAGCTGGAATAGTCTTCAAGTTCCAATTCCACATCAATTTCTTTAAATCAAATTTCTTTCGAATTACAGATGATAAACTTATCAAAAATCGAGGTAGAATGAAAATCTTCCTATCTAATATATGATCGTAGAAGTTCGAATAGTCTCCTAGTTCCAATTCCTTTTCAGAAGCTTTTAATTTACAACTGATGAACTCATTAAAAATTGAAGAAGTACCATATGAAAATTTTCTTAGAAAAATTGTTAGTTATATTTCTAAGAGATAACAATATTCTCTCATATATGAGCTTAGAATTTTCCATGTCATATTGAGTATACGGAGTACCTACGCCTTTCCCTGTATGAAAAAGATTTAAACGTAAGCAAGCATCTTTCCAAACATGTACTTAACTTTTTAATTGTTTGGTATTCAATCACAAAAAAATCACCAATGAATTCTACCTTGATCGATAAATTCGCTGGTGGTGATAACCTGTTTACTGTTCTTTAAATCTGTATGCACCATTACACTAATTAAACTGTTTTTTATTATTTTTTTAGCTATCCAAAAATCTTCTTCTCTCTGTATGTAATAATTTATTAAATAAGATTCTGAATGCATCAAAATTGATGTTTCCTTTCTCTCTATCAAACTTATAATAATTATGCAACTCTAGTTTGCGCATTTTTGGCATTTTTAGCCCATGCAGACCATTTTCTAAAGATTTATTTGGCTTAGTGTATTCATGAGGTTAGTTTTATTCTTTGTTGTTGTTCTTGTTTTATATTGAAAATGAGTACATAAGATTATTACTTTGTAAAGTGTATTTTTTTTTAAATAAATATATTTTGTCTGTCTGTCATGTCAGAGGCTCTCAAATTAATCAGTTGCGACCTGAAAACTCTGACACCACACCTGAGCCAGCCAGGTCACTTGATATTATTATTATTGTTATGCAATTTAACGTAAGCGTTACCATCAATCATTAATCATGGACCATTACCCATCAATCATTATAGCGTAACTTATATTTTGACGAGCGGCAGACGCGCCAAATTTTCTGTATAGGAGCAGGAGGATTTTTCAATAGTATATATTGGCTGCTGAGTAATATTGCAATATGATACTAGCAATACATTTTCAGTTTCTGTTCTTGTACCAATATTAAATTTATTGAATGGATATCTGATCCAAATTCTCAATCGATAAAGTATGATTCACCCATCAATGGACCAACTAATATGAAGCATTGCCTTTGAAAATTTGGATTATTCACATTTGGATGATATTTCGAGTATGGAATTGGAAAGGAATGATATTATTATAGAGTAGATATAGAAAGAGATTTTTCTTCTCTAAGATACAAGAAGGCTATTTTTCCTGTCCAGTTGACTCACTTTTGAAGTGTTACACTGATTATCATGAATTAGAATATTCAATTCCACTTTATTTCACTTCATTTATTTCAACAATTTACAGGTTAAACTGAATAAAGAGCTTGGGGTGTTTCGGGACACGTCGGGCCAAAACTTGTATTGTATAAGACATCGGATTCCTTTTACGTAAATCATGGGTACACCAATTTATCCTAATGCTGTTAATTCTAATATGAGAAGGAATAATATAACGAATTGAAGATACCCCTGTTGGGACCAATTTGGGGTGTTCTGTCCTAACCAAGGGGTACCAAATTATCCTAATGCTTTCAATTCGATTTATTATCCCTTCTCTTCTCATATTAGAATTAACTACATTGGGATGAATTGGTACCCCTTGGCTAGAACAGAACACCCCGAACTATGGAATTAGGGATGTCAATCCCGGGATCCCGGTCCATTTTTGATACCTAACAATCGCGGGATTTCTCAGCGTCAATCCCGGGATTTTCGGGATTAGAAAACCTGAAACTGTGAATAGTATTTTTCCAAAAACAATTTAATATAGAATTCATCTACAGTGATGGATATGAGTTTTGCATGTCACCATTTGGAAACACACGCTCTCTACTAGAGTCTAGTCTCTTCTCGACCTGAGTCGCGTAAGTGTGAGTTGAGCCTTAGTGTTTGACTAATTTATTCTACAGGCACAGCCTACAGTTGAATATACATAATATACTGTAATCTGTACTGGATAAATAGAATTCACATGATGGGTTCGCATCATTCTCAGAATGGTTGTTTATCGGTTTAACATCGGTTTCAAGCCTCTACGTTTGTTTCTGTTTACACAGCACCACAATTACCAGTCTAGACCAATGAGAAAAGAAATCTAATTCTATACTTAAGAATCCTATTCTATATTGAAAATTCCATTCTATATTAAAAATTCGATTCTATATTATTAGTTCTATTCTCTATTACAATCTATATTCACTGGTCTAGACGGCGCAATATTTGTAATAGTGCTGATGTAATTTCCTTGAAATGCACTCAGAACTTTGAAAAGACTTCAGAAATCAGAAATAAACAAGCACCATCTATTAACTCTCTCATCTATCATAAGTAGAATAGCTAGTTGAAGTGAATAATACAGTTGGCTCTACAAAATTTCATTTAGTAGTGGTACAGCTTTTGAAAAAAGTTACTCCTAATCTTGGAAACATTTATAGGAATAGAATGTTCAATTTTAATTTTTTTCCTAATAATGTTTCATTTGAATAATATCCTCTCCCGCTATAATGAGCCCTTTTTTATCTACACACACTGTTACTGAACATGTAATTGAGGAGGAACAATTGGTTAAAAATGCATGAAACTGATTTTTGCCAATCCCGGGATCCCGGGATTGATATTGGATAATCCCGAAATACCAGGATTGGAAATCAGTCCCGGGATTGACATCCCTATATGGAATAAAACAGCTAAAGACACTTAAATTTATGACAATTTTTATGCAAGCTCAATTGTTTTAAACTACGTCTTCAACTACTCTGTTTAATCATTGAAAACTCATTACTAAGCCGTGAGTAAAGTGGGATTTTCTAAATTTTCGGAATTTCAAAATATGAGGTTCAAAATCTTATAGGTCTATGCTCATTAGCTTAAGCTCATAATATATTTGAATATACTTACAGTACAGTACTAATATAAATACAGTACCCAATAAAATTGTCGTTGGAGGTGAATACCGGTACAAGAGGAGCAGATACTACAATGAGTAAGATTGTAGCCGTCAGAGACAGTGTTATGGCCGTAAGAAGGCACTTCAAGAGGCTTCCAGTTGATGATTAATTAATAATGCTGTGTGAACATTCACTAAAATAGTTGAGCCACTACTATTACGCCTGGGCAAGGACACGATCTTCCATACAAACTCCTGTTCCAACGCATGCGCCACTACTTTGCGGATCCAGCCAGGTAGGTGCGTGGTCCCCCACCCACATATTCAACTGAGTTTCTAACAGAATTTGGAAAGAATAAACCGACGGCTATGTTTTCTTATTTTTATACTAAAAAATGGATTGTGGATTGGTGTTTTTGTAATCAGAATTCAAAAAATAAACCCTCCAATTTCTCATCAGTTATAATAGTGGTTTTATCTGTTTCACGTTTTCAGAATAGAAATCTAGGAATGTATTTTCGCCTAGAAAAAAACTTCATTCGAATTCATATTCATTTTATCAATTTATTTGACTGGGTCTCATTGCATCATAAAATATAATAAGAATGATATACTTTAATCCTCCAGAGCCCAGACTCCTCCGTCCATGAGAAAGGAAAAAATGGTTGAAATAATCTCCCGAAGTACTTAGCATAGGTACTCTTTGTCAAAGAGTTTAGATTTTGAAAATACCTCGAACAATTTTGATTCAATTTGGAAGATTATTGACTTTGTTAGGTTTTGAGATTAAAAAATATTGTTTTCAATAGTTCTCATTCCTGGGATAACTTGCGCTGAATGATCTTAAAAATGAGAAATTCATTCTCTGAGAAATACCATTGATAGATTCACAGATTTTTCAATATTCGAGAATGAGAGGAGTGATAAAGGAAGTAGAAAAACATTATCTCACTCTGTTGAAACACAGCTTTTGTGCTATTTTTCCAAAACTCAGAATTATTTAACAGCGGATAAGACACTGTTATCTCTTTTCATTCATACCACTACTTAGGTCAAACAGTATTTCAATTACCGTTTCAACGTTGAAAGAAGCATTCAAATAATTGCACCTATATTTTCTTCCTAATTCATAATAGCCTACCTCCACATTAAAAAATTTACAGTCAAAAGCTGCGTTTACATCAAAGTTATTAACAAAATCCTAATAGCTTAATCCTTATAGATTCTATTAGATTGAACATAACTTATCATACACATGATGAACATATGTGTTTGTCAAGTTCCGTTCAATCTAATAGAATTAAGGATTAGTTATTAACATTTTTTATAACTTTGGTGTGAACGCAGATTTACTGATTATTATTAAGGAGAGTTACTTCTTTTGATAGAAATAGAATTTCAATTTCATGTGCTTCTCAACTTCAATACCTGTTTTTTATACAGCACTTCCAAGTAGAGTTTTGAGCTCTGTTAATTCTCTATTTGTTTTACTACAACTTTCAATTAAATAAAAGTTGAGGGGAAACAATAGCTGGTGAAAGATAATAGCCTAACTACTCATTGAGACACAGAGACTCAAATTAAACTAGACTCTTGTGGAGGATGAAGCACTTGGAATTTTTGAGGCTTAATGCGCCAATTCTTAGAGCTCATGATTGAAAATAAAATGTATGAGTAACTTAATATTTCTTGAGTCTTGAGTGCTGTATTTGAGAAAATCACAATCACCTATGGTGTTTAGGCCTATGCCCTTCTGTCATCCATGTGATGTCGCATCTTAGATTGTAATATTGTTCGTAAGTAGTGATAGTACTTTTTTAGGTAATTGACACTTATTTTCATGTCTTTAAACCATTAAAATATTTGAGTACGGTATAATTAATTAAAATATTGTGATCACAAAGACAAAACGCATTTTGGAGGATTCAAAACTTATCCAGCGGCGCCCTTTCAAAATTGGTGCGCTGGCGCAGTGTAGCACTGTTTCCCAGATCGTTAATAATTTTCTCTCGGATTTTCTGGAAAAACAAACTGTATTAAGTAGAAAAATATATAAATGGATCCAAATATATGTATCATTGAATTTTTTATTACAAATATGAACTTTTGATATTAATACGATTATAATATTATTTTACTAGGTACCAATTGTTACGTTGGTATCTCTAGCAAAACATCCTACAGCGGAAACTTTGTTCTTGTTGAGGTTAGAATTTTTGCGGTTTTGAATATGATCAAAACGTCAGAATTAGTTTATTAATAAATTGAAATTAACTTACAAAACAAGAAATTTAATTAGTTATTTGTTTCCCTCAAATTCTGTTGCATTTGCTCTAATATTTTCTGAAATGGATGAAAGCAAGTATGACCACTTATTTGGTAGTATTTTGGAAGAAGAACGCCAGCTCTATCCGTTCCTGGATGCAGTCTTTGGTTTTCTCAGTAGAAGGTATAATTAATAATAATAGCCTAATGTCTAGAACTATTATGTTGAATTTATAAACACATTTTGATATTTAATTAGAGTTCTGAAGTGAGAAAACTTGTTGTCGGTATGTAACCGGTAACATAACCCAAATCACCATTGTCATTTATTTTGGTGTTATTATCTTTTACACTTGCTTTAGACTATTAAATGGGAAATATTAATAAAAGCTCCATTACACAGACAAATATTTGGTCAACCTATGATTGAACAACTTTCTACAAAGAGTAGATTGAGAGCCATACTACTTGGCGTCAAAATTTTGTTGCAATCGATTTAGTATGTCATTTTTATGAAATAAAATAGGCCAACTAGACGGCGGTCATTCATATTTTTTCTAAATAATGTTACTATCCTTACTATGTATAGCTTAACAAGTTTTTAACTTTTCAAAATAATTATATTGAGAGTAAAATACAAATTGCTCCCAATAAGCCTGTAACCTATTAGTTGGTGCTGGCCAATATATTGCCATATATATATATATGTGAAATTCCAAGAACCTCGTAACCCAACCTGAGTAATTAAGAAAAAAGGGTTATTAGGCTATTATTAGTTTTCCCAGTCTTAGTTTCAATTCTAAAGCCTGCACAAAAGAAAATCGCACAACTTGGAGGCTGATTGAGGACCCGTACTGCGACTGTGGCGATATCCAGTCAGATGACCACCTCCTGAAATGCTGTCTTGCACCAGCATGCACTCGACAAGACCTCTTTGAATTTAATGACGAAGCTGTTAAAACAGTGGATTTTTATTTTAATCTAGGCATTTAATCACCTATCACCTGACACGCACGAACGAAATTCTAAAGCTACAGATAAAAAAATTGTATCATCATTCTTTGTATGTAGGTAGTAAACGGACGATGGTTCAACTGGAGAAGAATAAGTGGTGTGCTCTGTGATAACAGAGTAAACTGTAAGATGAAGTGTAAAGTGTACACATCGGTGGTGAGTCCAGCTATGTTGTATGGCGCGGAAACCTGGCCTGTTTCGAAGAGCAAAGAGAAGAAAATGGAAGCGGCTGAGATGAGAATGATAAGATAAATATGTGGGGTCACGAGAAGGGATATGATTTACAATGAAGTGATTAGAGATACAGTTGGGGTGGGACCATTGGGTAGGAAGATGCAGGAGGTCAGGGGTTTGGACATGTGTATCGATGTGAGGAGGATTATGTGGGACGGAGGGTGCGGGATTTAGATCTGGGTGGGATGAGAGGGTGAGGAAGGCTGAGGATGAGGAGGAGAGACAGATTAGAGGCTGATTTGCGGTAGTGGGGTTGGTGACGCGGGGAGGAGATGGACAGCATTTTGTGGAAGAAACGGCTGAAGGAGGGAAATGCCGAACCCATATGATTGGGATACGGCTTAAAGATTCTTTGTAGTGAACGGTTTTGAAGCTCATCTGATTTAAAAAGGGCTGGAGATCCACTAACCTAGTCACTCAATTTTTTCTAATATCATAATCCATAATCATAGCATCCACATATTAGACCTATCCTCAGTTCCAATTTGTCTATTGTTATAATTTTCAATGTTTCTGAAAACACATTAATTACTCCAGTCCTTCCTTTTTCACCAGTGCTTAGTAGTTAGTAACTAGATTCAATTCAATTACACCGATATTAACAACTATATCGATAACAATCAATCTACTGTATATTATCATGCATGTTATTGATAGAAACACAGTTCTTAAATAAATTAAGTATACCGTGCTGAAAATTGGTACATTTTAATCACTTAACTTACCGTACCGGTACAGTATTTTTTGTAGTTTCTTCACAAAAGGTTGACTTAGCTGAGTTTTTCACACAAAATGATAATTCTGCTCCTTGACAATTTCTAGCATTGAACTTGATGTTGCAAAACAAAACCTGTCTGGTTACAAAAGTTGCTTATCCCGACTTCACTTTGCTACAAACAATACTTTAATTTTTATCTAGTTGTATATGATGTCTAGTTATATATAGTAGTTACAGTGGTATCTGATGGGTTCAGTTTGCTCCATTGTTTCAGTAGCCTAGATACAATATGCAAAATTACAAAGATTCAAAAATATGCTTTAAGCTCAGTTGATAAACCACGATGTTATACAGCGTAATTTCTTCTTAATTGTGAGTCATCTTCATGTTCAGCATTTTTTTATGATAGTATTTGAAATATTCTTTAACTAGCGATTTGAATCTGATATGCCCACTTCAATTATAATTCACGATTTTATTGGTAATTTTCAGGACTGACTTTTTCATAATTCAGAAAGAAGGGGAAAGAATTGGATTCCCTCCTGGAATTGCGGAGAAAATTGTTGGATCAATAATGATGAAATGGAAAAGGACAACGTTAGGCAAACATGTCATGCCTCCTCCAACCAATGAGTGAGTTCCAACTCAAATCAAATCAAATAACTTTTTATTCACAAAAACATAATACAAATTTATAAAATTCATTCAAACATTCAACAGTGAATACTCTACAAAGACTTGAGTCTGTGAGTGGAGAGTGAGTTTTTTCAAGTTGATTGAGATTATGTTCTCATGTATTGTACATATTATAATTAAAACTATTGTGATTGAATCTACTAAAATTCTTCAGCAAATCAAGAATATAAATTGCACACAATGAAATTCCATACTGGTTATTAGTATATACAGACAAATATATAAATAGTATCTTAAAGGCTCTACTACTCATTATAAATGGCAAATTCACTATGAGTTCAAGTTCTGAATAAGAAGTCGGATTGAATCAGTTGCTCTGCAGCATCCCTGCCAATTTCTAATAACCATCTACTCAAATGTTGCTTGTAGGTGTTAATACCTACTGTAATTTTCCAACTGTTTTAAAAAATTGGGAAAGTTTCTATACAGTATTTGACAAATGTATTTACTATTATTTTTAAAGCAGTTATGTAGGAGTCGGGGATGGACAATACCAAAGTTAATTAGATTTCGTGTATTATGAGTATGAACCAAATTATTGAAAATTAAGTGTCTGCTGTAGTATAATATATTACATATTATGTAATTCATTAAAACTCGTATTTAAATCTGTCTAATATTAAAAACTTGAAACTCTTGGTGTAAATAAGATCAGATGGGTAGCGATAGTCTCGTCTGGGATATGTCTTGATGATTGCTCGCTGTGCCACCGCCACCGGCTTCAAGGCAAACGAGGAGGCTTCACCCCAAGCTATGATACCATACATAAGAACTGACTTGATATAGGCATAGTACGCCTCCCGAAGTTGATGTAAAGGGAGGACCTCTCTTAGCTGTCTGAAGGCATATATCATTTTGCGCACTCGCTGCTTCAGTGAAATAGCTTGAGGAGTCCAGCTTAATTTGTGGTCATTCAGAACGCCAAGGTACCTGTACTGCTCCACTCGCTGCAATACCCCACAGTCACATGTAGTGGACTGATAGTCATCACATGAGTGGAGCCTGAGGATTTCCCGCACTGGGGTACTGTTTGATTCGAAATAAATAGGCAAATACTTAGTTTTGTCAACATTCAGAGTAAGTTTGTTCTGATCGAGCCACTTCCTGACACCAACTCTATAATTCACTCATAACTTTAATAACTTTTTTTGTTAGACCCACATGTACTTCAGGCTTGTAAGTGGATAATGAGAGATAATAATGATGATGAGAGATGGTCAATTAAACTTGATAATTGGGAAAAATCATATTCCACAGTAAAATCCACTTCATTGGGTAAATAAGAAGCATAGATGTTTTCTAATTACTTCTCTGCTTTAATTTTAAATTTTAGTTATGAAATAAATTTAAATTGTTTGATATCTGTTTGCAATGTTACCAAGAGCAGATAATCATTTCTATATTTCAAATATCAGCCAGTTCTTTGGAAGTGGAAATCATGGTGTGAAAGAATCGTGGGAGATTTATCATTAGTTTGGCAAATCCATTCAAATAAACTCTTTTTGAAATAAATAAGTTTGGGACCAATTTCATCATTTGTTTATTGCAATTAATGCAATGCAATTTGATCATTAAACGAGTAATGTGTGTAATGTCTGTAAATATGTATTACTTAAATTACGTTAGGGCACAATACATCTATTTTGTCAAGTTGGTAAAAAACCAGAATATCCAAATCGCTATATTCATCTCGAAGTACTTGCATCCAGTTTAATTATATTCAATTTTCAGCCCACAACAGTTGGATTTCTCGCAATGTGTTGTGAGCGAAGAAGTAGTTACCACGACTGAAGAAGAAGTATTAGCTGAAAAGGAAGAAACGGCAACTGCTACAATAAAAGACATTTCGAAAACACCCAAACCGTAAGTTGTTAATGACAATATTAATTCATGTAGTCGATACGGTAGTTGGCTTGTTACTGAGCAGTAATTTTTAAAATTGAATGAAACCTAATTTGAAGTAAAAACTTAAAAACTTCTTTCTTCTTAACTTCTTATATTTCTAAATACTATACTTCTTATATTAAATGGAAGATGGATGAAAAAAAAAACAATAATTTAATTTCTAAGATTGTAGTTTTCGGTTTATTTTTTATTACGGATGATGCCCTCAAGTGCTTTCACTTGTGCTTGGATAATGGAATATGATGATGTGATTATGAAACAAACATGATCATGAGTGCTGATACTTGAAGTGCATCTATTTGAACAATGAACAAATGGGCATTAATTCAATTCATCTTCATAATAGTAAGGAGACTGTCACATTAACTGGATTCAATTGTTTTTTTCGTTCAATCACTATATTTTCAACTCTTTCTGTATACTCAAAAAGTTGGTAATTTTCGAATATTTTATGTGCAATGCATTATTTTTCGATGATTTAATCACTATCTGATGTGATATTCTTCTTAACTGGCTGACAAAATAATTATGATCATAGAAAATAATATTAATTTGTCATCAGATACAATACTTTACATTAGGGTTTATGAAATGAAAAACATTCTACACTGACCAACAAGACATATAAAAATCAAAATATTCATCAAGACCATAAAATGGTCTGTCGATCCTTGAGCCACTGTGATACTACTGTTCTGTATTTCAATTCTGAAAATTCTACAACAGTGAGATAAGATATAAGATATTTATTGACAATTGTTACTAGGATGTTGCCTATGGTAATATTCACAAAAATTGACAATATAAAATTAAAAAAAAACTCAGAGATGAGAGATAGAGAGAATTGGATGATATAGAGAGATAGATAGATAATTACCTTTATCACACTTAAAAATATCACAAGTGTTGTGGGCGAAGTTGAGGCAATAAGAGCCCCCTCTTCCACTTGACTCAAGTAATTGGAATTGGAATAGTTTAATGAATAAATGATAATTTCAACAATGAATAAATGATAATTTCAATGAATAAATATACACCCCACTATATATTATATGTGTTGGGGTATAAGTAATTAGTTGCTTATTGCGTGTAATAATTACTATTTACAAACTTCATTCACTGATATGGGATTAAAGTTTTTTATAATAAAATTAGTAAAAATGTATAATACAAACAAACAAAATTATGGAATTAGTAAATAAATATTAATGTTCTATTAAGGATAATAATAAGAAAGGTTATTTTTAGAAAAATGAAAAACAGTAAAGAGTGGAATGAAGAATAAATAGTTACAGTCTAACTAAATTTTCACAATTTTCCACTCCAATATCAACCAACCAGGAAAATAAACTTTTCTTGAACCTGTGTCTATTGAATTCTTCCCTAATGTAACTTGGTATTGAATTATAAATTTTTGGTCCCAAATATGTGTAGTTTCTTTGCCCAAATGTAGTGTTCATCCTTGGTACTATTGAATACGTGTTTCTCTGCCTTGTTTGATGGTTATGATCTGCCAGTCTTATGTGTTCGTTGTTTCTCCTCATTCGCGTGATGATAGCCTGGATGTAGAGTTGTCTTACACTCAGTACTTTACTGTCCTTGAAAAGAATGTTCGTGGGGAATTGATTCTCCTTGAAGCCTATTATTTTTAGTATTCGTTTTTGAAGTTTATAGAGAGGTTCAACATGTGTAAAATTCGTAGCTCCCCAGATAATTATGACGTATCTTAAAATTGATTGCACTAAAGAAAAATAAACAGTTTTTAATGTCTCATAGTTGAGGATTTTACGGAG
The DNA here is from genome assembly GCF_014356525.2 of Nilaparvata lugens. NCBI lineage: Eukaryota > Metazoa > Arthropoda > Insecta > Hemiptera > Delphacidae > Nilaparvata > Nilaparvata lugens. The sequence continues at coordinate 17,290,427 of NC_052511.1, read as the reverse complement.
TTGATAGAATTTGTAGAGAAGCTTCCTGATCCGGGTAATTGATAGATTAATGTGCTTGTCCCATTTGAATTTGTTGTCCACTATTGTTCCTAAATATTTTATTTCATTGACTTGTTGAATTGAAGGGCAATCACACGGGTTGTTGGTGCTTCCACAGTGATGCAGGATTATTGAAGAATCCGGTGGTCTTGTCCGTTCTGTCAGAGAAAAGGCTAAAAATTTCGTTTTTGTTGCATTTACTGTAAGCAAATTTTCTCTTAACCATTTATCGACTTTGATCAATTCTTCCTGTGCCAGATTAAAAACTTCCTCCCAGGTGTTTCCTTCAAATAGTATACACGTATCATCAGCAAAAGCTATTACTCTTCCTCTTATCTTAATTGAACATAGCTCATTTGCATATGCCAAATACAGAATTGGTCCAAGAACTGTTCCTTGGGGAATCCCAAACTTCATCGTTCCCTCTGAACTGAGATGTTCTTCAACTTTGACTTTTTGACGCCGGTCACAGAGGTATGATCTAAACCATGCTAGAGGAACTCCTCTAATTCCCATGGCTTCTAATTTCTTCAGCAGCAAACTGTGATTAACAGTGTCAAAAGCTTTTGCTAGGTCCAGGAACACTGCTGCACATTTTTTGTTATTTTCTAGCTTATCTGTGACAAAATTTGACAATTCTAATACCGCATCCTCTGTACTCCTCCCCTCACGAAAACCAAATTGATTCCTAGATAGTAAGTTGTTTTTTTCCATGTAATTCACAAGACGTTTCTTTACCAGTTTTTCCAAAATCTTAGAAATATTGCTTATAAGTGAAATAGGCCTGTAATTGGTGGCATTTGTTTTGTCGCCTCCTTTTTAAGTGGTAAGTGAGAGGTAACTTATTGAAAAAAGAAACTTTTAGAACTTGTAATAGAGCAAATTTACCGTTGGATATCGTTGCATTATTCGTCCATGATATGATCAAATTGACTCAATGTATCACAAAAGTTGAAGAGTGTGTCAAAGTGGATGACAATTTTCTATCTTTGTTTATAGGACAAGCACGACCTCAAGTGACACATATAATGGAGCGGACAGGGGGAACTATAGATGGAGTCAAACTATCGGCGAACTAGAAGTACAGGTAAAACCAGGAAGGGCATTTATTACTCTTCATTTATTGCATGACAGAGATGGGATATAGACTACAGACCTTCGGCCACAAATCGTTTGAATCCCAACCTGAACTAATAGTCCAGAGATTAAGGTCCGGCTGCACAATAGCCGGTTAAATTTCAATCATGGTTAATTCCACGAGAACCAATCAGAGAAGGCTTTTCTGAAAAGACGGCTTCTCTGGTTCTCGTGGAATTAATCACGATTGAAACTTGACCGACTTTTGTGCAACCGGCACTAAGTTTATGATTTACTGATAATTTGTGTAGAAAAACTAAACTAAAACAGAACTGAATGTTTAATTTTCAAGATTGATCAACATTTTATTAACATATCAATTTTTCTTTTACATTTTTTATAGCTTAAGCTCATTTAGAACTGAAATTGTAATTAAAAATATATTTCCAGGTTCCAGTGCCAGCCCATATAAAGAAAAGCAAAGATGTTGATGTAAAATTGACCGATAAACAAGTTATGATCAAAGCAGTAGACGAATGTGATCGAAGTAAATGGAATGTTCTAGTTGAAGGAGATCTGTGCTATGGGATACAAAAAGATGAAACGATTTGGAGTCTATCTCCTGGTGATTTCATTCTGGTAAGATATCATGTTTCTGATAATATAGAAGCGAAATGGCACTAAATCATTTACTCACTCACCAATTAACAATGAACAGAAATAGGCTACACATTTACTTGACCAAATACTTTCAATGAATAATTATAAAGGCTACTTCTGATACAGTGTTTGGTGAGATATGATGATACCTATCCATAATGAACACAAAGATATTGTCTAATATCAAAGATTTCGTTTGAAAAACTACAAACATTTTTCGACGCCTATGGTATCATCTTCAGTGTTATATCTTTGGATTTTTCAAATAAAATCCATGATATTAGATAATATATTTGTGTTTTCATCAAATTTATACCATTTGAAACAGTTGAGTAGAGAGAATTTTATAAACTTTATTCGTGGCTTCTAATTTTGAATGATCACTCATAGCAAGTAGTAAGAAAATACTACCGGGATTCAAAGTTAATTTAAATCTAGTCAGAAGAGTTGAGTTGGAATGCTAGGATATCATAATTTGTAAGCATTTTTCAAGTTTTCCTGCTTGTTTTTTTAAGATTCAACTTTGTCTATTCAAAGAGTTATTCGAAAGCAATTTTATTTGCAGTTTTTTAAAGGAATAATTTATATTGGTATCCTCTTCATGGACACATTTTTGCAATAACTGACAATAATTTTATTGAAAAATATCTGTAAGACTTCTAACTAGTTGAAGCTTTTATTTATTTATTCACAATACAAATGATACTAATTCAATAACATTGGCAGATAAAATGCCAAAGTGTACTCATAAGTGTTTAGCTTATCACAAAGTTTAAAAATAGTGGATTTCTGTTTGATGGTCTGATTATTCTCATATGGGGTTGCTTCTTTCCCAAATTATAAATGTTTCTTTTATTTGTATAAATGATCATCAACTATTCTGACTGCCTTGTTGTATAATTGTATTGTTGGCTGTGGATAAATTTAATTTAAATTTGGAAAATCATGTAATCTCCTGTCTTTTTCAATTGAAAATGTTCTATTGTTGATATTTTTCATATGTCACTGATGAATTTATTTTACATGTGATTTTGTGTACAATATTCCATGTTTTAGAGTAACATTTGTTGTATTTTCTTTCAGATTAATTGTGAGAAACAATCGGAACGCTGGTGGGATGGCCTGCTTGTGTCGGAACCGAAGATCGACAGTACGAAGATCGACTCCTCGCGACCAATGAGCGATCTCAGTGAGGAGGAGCAGATGAAAATTCAGGAACTGATGTGGAACCAGGAACAGAAACGACGCTCCCAGTGAAATTGTGAGATCCATTTTCGAGTTTTCCATTCGTTGACATTTTCAACTTTTCTATCCATTGGTAGAAAAGTTTCATTTTGTTGTGAGCTGTTTATTGAGAATGAACTGGCAAATCTACCAATTTTTCTATGCTGAAGACAGAACTCTCATGTGGGGTTGTAATTTACAGTGAAATAGCTGTGATATTTTTTCTCAAGTTTCCTTTCTATTAACATTTTGAACTTTTCTATTTATTTATTCTGTTGGGACCTGTATATTGAGAGTGGACTGATTTATCGACCAATTTCTCTATTCTGAGGACAGAACTCTCCTGAGGGGTTGTAATTTGCGGTGAAGTAACTTATATACTTTCCCAATTTTTCTCTCTATTAACATTTGGAACATTTCTATCTATCGTAGTTTATTTTTTTGTGACCTGCGCTCTGAGAATGGACTGATATTTACATCAACCTCTTTTGAAAACATAAACCTCTTTTCAAAACAAGACATTTTGAGTTTTCCATGTATTGATATTTTGAACTTTTCTATTTATTGCAATTAATTTTCTTGTGACTGTGGACTGAGAGTGGGCAACTGATTCACCACTTTTTCTATTCTGAAGACAGAATTCTCTTTTGGGGTTGATTTCTCAGTGATATATTTATTTATTTTCACATTGGATAATTATATAGAAACGCGTGTTTTGTGTTGATGTTACATTCTTTTAAGTTTTAAATGTAATAATTTATGTTATTTTTAAAGTTAATAACAATTTTAAAACGAATCATTGATATTAGCTGTGGTAATGTGATTAATTATTACTGTGGAATCTAGAGTTGCAATATTTTCAAGGGCAATGAATTTAATCTTGACAGTGTCTGATGTGTGATATCATACTATTTACCAGTATTTTAGAGTATTTGTATTTAATGTGTATGATAACATGTTGACTGTTACATGAAATTCAGACTTTTTCCATGTATAATTATTGAGTATAGTCCTAAACCGTATACTGCTGCAATTAGGTTAGTATCAAAAAGATTTCTTCTCTGAAAATATAACTTTCTTGTGGGTTGAATTGTCTAGTGAAATGGATAGGAATGAAAATATAGCCTTGTCTGATGTGCGAGGTTGAACTTTATCCATTATTCTCGCAGTTAGTTATAAGCTAATTATCATGTGGAGTCGAAATTCTTCAAATATAATCAACTTGATAGTGAAAAGTTCTCTTTTGTTGATTGTAAATATAATTTTTCACCCTAATTTCTGAGGGGTTTCAGCCAAAAACGTGTTCCAATGCGTATTCTGCACGCTAAAGCTGAGACTGAAGTTATTGCAAGAATTTTTTTCCATTTTTGGAAGAGTCCTATCTCAATTTTTAAAATCTTTCCCTCTTGTATATTCATGTCGAGAATATAGATTTATATATCTAGCAAAGATTTCATTTGAGTTTGAACCTGTTCAAGTTTCTATCGTGTGTTACGTACATTTTGTTGTAGAACGAGAAACTACTAAATAAATTCTTCATAAATAATACAAAAATGGCATTACCTGAGAAACTTCAAATAAACCTGATCCAATTATTAAACCTAATTCTAATTATTTTAATGATTCGTCACTGTTTCTTCATCAGTGAGTCTCTTATTTCCATTGTGATTTTGATTTCTTATTTTTGAAAAGAAAGTGGTAATGGAAATCATCTAGATTAGATTAAGCTACATTTGGAAAAGGCATTCTGTCAATTACACATTGAGCATGATTAGGTACACTGAAATGATTGAACTTATGGGACATACGAAAAGAACTCAACATTCTAAAAATAATTTTTTAACTTGTGAAAACTCCTAACGAACTTCTTGGTTTAAAACATATTTAATGGTGGTGGGTATATTGAAGCTGTAACGATTGGTAGATATTCAGAGTTTGAATTATGGTGTATATTTGAACAATACAGAATTGACACTATAATGCTGACACTAAGAAAATTGGGGTTTAATTGCTTGAAAGTGAAGTCTAAACATTTTTTCGGGCTATGTTATATCTAACTTGCAATGTGAAATGGCTCAAGTTTCGCCAAATCTTTTGCCCCTGTCAAGTATTTTTTCCCTTTTGTTTCAATAAGTGAAAAATTTGTAATTTACTCATCAGTTTAATCTGATAATACTGAAGACATAGCTACAGAGAACATTTTAATAATATTTAATTATTCATGCAGTAATTCTCCGATTTAAAATATCTCTGATTGCTCTCGTTATCAGCTTTCAAGATTTTCCAAACTTTTACTTGCAATTTAGATAATGAAAACAAAAAAGGAAAGTTTTTTCCTGCAATACTCATCATAATACCTCAAACAATTCTCCGGTGAACTGTGAAAGGGTTCTTGGGTTCTTTCTTCAACAATTAATTTGTCCCATGCATCAAAAATGATTTTGTAATTTCATTAATGAGAAACAGAAACCAGCAATTCATTACTGAAGAATTTTTATTTTCTTACGACGTTTGTACAAGATTGATGGTTTCAATCAAATAAGCAATGGATTAAACATCCAAAACAAGGTAGTTGTTTTTATATTGAAACGGTTTTTTAAAGGGTAGGTCTACTATGGTATTATTCTCCAACTAACAAATAAAGTAGCCCTGAAGATATTAGAAATTAGTATGAATTTAGAAAACAATTATTATATTTTTCAACGTGACATTAATTCCAGTTATATGACCTGCCCTAATAGCACCTCAACTACTCCCATATACTGAATACTATCTGCAACCTCTCTGTCGACGCAGACAAGGATAGACACAGCGATTATAATCTTAAGAATTCGTGCCTGTGTTTACAACAACACTAGAAGGGAGAAAGGAAACCAGTGGATTGAGAAAGAAACAGCCGACCGGACGAGCTGGTGTGGGTTGTCGGAGTTGAGATGGTGGTGACGTAGTTTGGTGAGAGTCGATTCCGTGCTCCCATCGGGTCTGAAGCAGAGCAGCGAGTATACTCTCGGCAGGTATAACTGGAAAGGTGGAAAGTAGTTGTGGCGGGGTGGGGGAAGGATGATGCGGCGGGGTGGAGGGGGTTTCTTTGAGAGGTGTGTTGGATTCCTCAGGTGCCGTGTCCTTGCCTAGGCGTAGTTGTTTTTGGATGTTCGTACAGTAAACATGCAGTGAAAGAAAGTTGGTTAGTTTTGTGTGAACTGTGTGCCCTTTTTTCGTTCGCTACCAGCAGGAAGTGCCAACCGCAAAATTTGGATTGCGATTTCTGTTCGATTCTGTAGCTAAGCGTCCGACTGGAAGCTATTTGAAATGCCTTGTTCGGCCGTAACTCTGTCGCTGGCTACAATCTCTGCCATTGTAGCTACTGCTTTGCTGGTGATCGCTTTTTCCACCGATAATTGGGTCTACACTGAAGTTAGGCGATCGCAGATACAGGTAAGATAACTACAATAACTACTTATCAACAACAACCCTTCTAAAATCTTAATCAAAACCACCGAATTGTTGACCGCCTGTTGACATTTGTTGCAAGATCGTGACGCCATCTTACGGCCAAACGTGGGAATGGAGAATCCTTCCTGCTTTGGTACCTGGCTGGAGGCGCTCAAGGTTCCTCCTATTTACAAAACGTGGTCATAAGTTATGGATTATGAAACTGCCAGAAACCCAGTAATTCCATTATGATTTCACATTTGAAAATGAATAGCGTGATTGTATTTTTTGGTTTTTCAGGATTTTGACTTTTTATGTATTATATTTTATTTAATTGATTCATTTTAAGGAGAATTAATTTCTTTCCATAATTATATCAGGCCCAAAATAACTGGGAGGATCTATATAACAAAGTAAACGTGATTACTTTGTACTTTCGAGAGTAGACAAATTTGAATAAAGAATATTATATTGTGGTTTTATTTCATGTAGGTAGGAAAAATTCAAACTCGAATTTATTGGATAAAGAATACACTGTCTACATTTTACAATAATACAATACAAGAAATATAAGAAACTCATGTAATAATTTAAAAAAAAGAGAAATAATAAAACGACCAGGTATAAATAATAAAAAATTGTCACCATGAGAAAGAAAAGTGTTATGCTTTTGAGTTTTTCTACTAAGCTTTTTCCGCCTTGTCTTCAATTTATTTTACAGAGGATGATACTCACATGTCATTTAACTCAGGCTTCTGCATGCTTGATTAGTAGAAGATTTAAAGATTGAATAGGAATTTGTTTAGGCCACCAATTATTCGGGCGTCTTATTCCGCGTGTCATCAGAAAATGCATGGTCTCTTATGGGGAGTGTCTATTTAGCTCGTATTGTTTACCCCACCATGTATCCGGCTAACAAGCTAAAAAAATCCAGCACGTCTGAGACGCCTGTATAGTAGTTGGAGCATTACAGGTTTAGGTGGGTTCCAAACTACCGAAAATCAATATTGAAATTGTCAGTGTAGCTGGCCATATGCAGTCACCCTTTCAACGGGAGTACCGAGCGACGTGACTATATAACGCATAAACACTGGGGGACTTCTCCCAGGAAAAAGTCTATGATTTCTCTCATTTCTGATCTATTCTTGGAGAACCTCAAATATTTCATTATTTATTTATTGGATAGAGCAAGCAATACAATATTAGTGATGGTGTGTATTCTCTATAATCAGGGACGAGCATTTTTTCATAATTTCGCAATACATAAGCTCATTATAAAACCAAAAATCAATCTATTTTCAATCTCTATCATCTTTCAACAAATATTGAAGGAGCTTATGAAGCATAAAATCATTGTTCCTCATTTTTGCATGAAAAGAACATGCGTGTAATTATTGTTAATTAGAATAATGGAGATGTGATTAATTGTTCATTGGAGAATTATCTTAGTCATTTCACTTAAGGAGTGTTGGAATGTGAATAAGGAGAAATATTCTCCGACCTCTGATCATTATTCTAATAACAATTCATTATACTAAATTCAGGAACAGAAGAAGTTTTAGGCAAGCGCCTGTTTTTTCATTCCAATATTGTAACGTTTGTAACTTCATAAATAAACTATCTACGCAGGAGCCTAGCACTTCGATGGTAAACTGTGAGGTATTTCAATATAATACAGTATTTCCATTGTAGAAATGACATCAAGCACTTTCTGTGAACTGAAATTGAATGTCAAACTTGTCTATTGTCCTTAAGAACTTTCATTAATAATTTTTCCATTATTTGATATAATGAACTACAGATGGTATTTCTGAGATATTGCATTTATTCAAATGCTAATCAACTAATAATTCCCGGGCTGACAAATAATTTTTGAATTGTAGTGCTCATTGAATTTCCATCTAGCTGTTTACCCTGTTGTCAATATTTGCAGTAGCACAAGTCTTCGGGGAGATTTACAGAAATTGATTTGGATTCTCGTTTAATAATTATAATGAACTACAATATAATTATAACTACACTACAATCATTATTATAATGAACTACATTACTGTCAATGTTTTTTCCAGTTGATTAGGCTTACTAAAATTCTTGACCACTGGAAGGTGTGGAAGGATTTGTGTAACCTAATCATTACTCAGTTACCTTCCACAAGGGAAGCTGTTTGAAACAGATACTGTGACAATAATATACTGTAATTATTGTTAATGGAGGAGTTGGTCACTCTGACGAGGCCAACATTATTCCCATTTTTAGTGACAATAACAAGAGTAGCACTTGACTAACGTTGTTTCCATCACCTTCAGAAGGTAACGGTATCACTCTGTGGTAGTTAGAAAGTCCTCTTACAGTTATTCAGTTTTGCAACACATGATTTACCGGTTGTACAATATCAACAAAAACTAGTTCATGTTTTTTTGTGTACTTGAAAACGTGGGTTCAAGTGCACCTTTATCAATAAAGGTGGGGAAAATTTCAACAAGGTGAGAGTGACCATTAACAAATCATCTAAATTTGTTCTCAGTTTGGATGCAGATTGTTTTATCAAATTGTTCTATTTATAAGAATACAGTGATGGGCCTATATCAGCTTTACTGGACGTCCTGGTCACTTGAATCACAGCTATTTGTATATACTATACTAATCCAAACGGTCACCCTTCCCAGATAGTCCCGAGACCTCGTTTCCAATCTGACTAACCCAAGCAGTCACCCTTCCAATACGTAGTCCCAAGTTCTCATTAGTAATCTCAATAAACAACACTACTAAGCACTGTGCTATCCTGGAAGCTAGCATCCCTGTTCAAAACTATACTATTAGTCATAATTGAGAAGAATTTATTCAATATTCTTGTAACAGTATCAAATCACTCCATTCAATAAGCTTATTTATTTAACCAATCCAAAAATTCCCTACTTGAGATGTTTATTGAAATATAAATATATTGTCCAAGCATGAGGAGTTTCTAGTATGTTCATTCACAGTTGGATACAGGTCAAAAGATTTCATTAGCAATAGAAAATCCTGAACGATTGATGTGCCAGTCTCCAATAAGTTCATGTTACAGTCAGTGGTTAGTACGAGATATCTAAAATTAGTTGTCATGATTATTAAAAGTATGTCTTCTACTCTGCTTATAAAACTATTTACACCAGAGTCTGGTGTACGATATACAGTAAGAATAACCATAATTATTCAGTTTTGTCAGATGCACCGCACATGCTTCACAAACAGAATCTGCACTAATATTTTTCACGTCGATAACATCAAAACTCAAGTTTTCCCTGATAAATATGGCCGAGCCCCCATGCGTACGAGACTTATAATATTGTAGATGCTTGAGCTCTATGTTTGCTTGTGACGCAAGTGAATGATAATTACGGGTTTACGGTATATAACACTTGAAGTATAATATAATTATTAATGGAAAAATATAAAAGAAATATTCAAAGGGATATAAAATAAATACTAATGAGGCTCTTACTTCCCACCTTCCTAGTTTCCTTTGTACGTTCTATCTTCCAATTCATATCACAATATTAAAGAATGAGAAATTGTTGATCAGTCTATCATAATTAAAGTAAAACATTACAGAACTAGACTACACTTTTTACCATTACCTGATTCATTATTGTAATAGTTCGATAATTTATGATGAAACTAATTGACGATTCTGTTACATGTTCAATTCATAATGTAAATTTACATATTTACAATGCAAATGACACTCATGTAATAACATTGGAAGATAAAATAATAAGTTAGTCCTTGTGCTATTTTTCTCCCAAATTTATAGGTGACAAAGTCCAAGATTTGGTTAGAATTTCACGTGTACAATTTTTATAAAATTAATATTTTAGTTTGTAGTTAAAATATTCCGACTCCCCCATTGCACAAAGCTTCAATACGCCACAGAAAAGAAATAATTCTATTTTCTCTTTGAATACGGGTAATAATAGGCTAATCACAGAGAAATACGACATCAATCAAAATACCACTAAATTCTTCTCATTCCACTGTGGATAATTTTGCATTTAATGTACACTCTACAGTATGTATATCAAGTTTAGAAGAGATAATAGAAGAACTATCCATTTTAGTTTCTCTATAATACAAGTTTGTCGAGACTTGGCACAGAGCAAATAATGAAATCAATCTAATATGCTATAACGCTACAAGTATGGCGAGACTTATCCTTCTTGCACCTGAAATTAATAGATTATCTCCAACGCGGAATTACGTCTTTCTATCTTGGCAGAGCAACAAAGCTGGCAATCCTGTCTCAGGAGTATGGGAGGCTCACATGGGTGTCTGATTAGTTTTAGTGGCCTGAGGCTTGAATACCAGACGAGATCCAACCCAAGTAAATATATATATGTTATCTATATAGGTATAGACGAGATCCAACCCAATATACATATATCTTCTATCCTGGGATCCAACTAACCAACCCTCTGCGCGCACGCTTTGACTCAATTAACTTACAGCTACCTTACAAAAATTCCTCTAACTTGAACTCTAACGTCAACTACCACCTAAACTGGTTTTAAAGTCACCTTAATGGGTTGCCTGCGTGTGCAAGCGAGTGTGTCAGAGAGCGATGTTTGTAGTTTGGTCCTATTTGCAACTGACCGAATATGTGAACTTCCGGGAAAGTACAAGTCGAGTAGTTTTGTATTAGTTTGAATGGTCAGGTCCACTGTTTTTAATGAAAGGAATTTAGTTCGATTTAGTAGGTTAAGTTAATACTACTGTAGTTTTGAAAATACCAACTCTTTCACCAGTAATGCTAATCTAATTTGAGAATTAAAGTTTCATTTCTTTTGGAGAAATTTATCAATATATTCTCTCTTCAATTCCATTTTTCATCATGCTTACTATTTTCTTGATCATCTAGAATATTTTGTGATCTATTCATCTGGTCAATCAATTCTCTTGAGTCTCATTTACCTTTTTATGTGTAACCTACCTCATTCTTCGTTTTTGTACTATCGTTTCAAAATAATGGTAGACAGACACATGAAAGACATACAATTTCACTGTTGGTAAGAGTTTCATATCTCCTCTTTTTCATCAGAGTGAAATATGTTCTTTCGTTTTCAAATATGTTACAGGAGTTTCAAGAGTAACAGGACATGTGTCTTAATTCTAATCTTATTAAGTTCAGATTATTTTAGTGTAGTAAAGTCTTATTCTTGTCTTGATCCTATTCGAAAAGATCGTACTTTTTGACACAACTTTGACACTGTATCTTTGTCTTCGTAGAAACTATTCCATTTTTAGAAAAATGAATGAAAGTAGTATGTATGCTCATATCACTTGCTACTCAATACTACCTACTTATACAAATAAAACTAAGTTTGCTCGATAGACATGCTTCTTTTACTCATTCAAAGAACCGATTGAGGTAACTATCATATTATGTGAATATTTCTTGAAGTCATGAATGAGGCATTCTCCTTTTTTACTTTCCTTGCCCTCCTATTACCATAGGTAAGGAAAGTATTGCTTTCCGAAAAAAATTAAGGTTACACCATTTCTAAATTTCTATACCTTTCAAGGTCCTCTGAGTCCAAAAGAGTGGTTTTTGGGTATTGGTCTGTATGTGTGTGTGTGTGTGTGTTGTGTGTGTGTGTGTGTGTGTGTGTGTGTGTTGTGTGTGTGTGTGTGTGTGTGTGAGTGATGTGTGTGTGTACACGATATTTCATCTCCCAATTAACGGAATGACTTGAAATTTGGAACTTAAGGTCCTCCCTTCCCTTGTAAGGATCCGACAATTTCGATCAAATGCAATTCAAGATGGCGGCTAAAATGGAGAAAATATTGTCAAAAACAGGGGTTTTCGCGGTTTTCTCGAAAACGGCTCCAACGATTTTGATTAAATTTATACCTAGAATAGTCATTGATAAGCTCTATCAACTGCTACAAGTCCCATATCTGTAAAAAATTCAGAAACTCCGCCCCATATATGCAAAGTTTGATTTTAGATTCCCAATTATCAGGCTTTAGATACAATTTAAACAAAAAAAAAAAATGAGTGGAAAAGATTGAGCATGATAATCTCTACAATTAATGTTCAATGACATTTTCACCTAAAATTGAAAATAAGCTCGAAATTCGAGAAAATGTGATTATCCAAATGCAAACTGTTGGCAACTGTTGATTCTATTAAATCATTCACTATGAAGAGATAGCAGACCTCGTATGTCTCCAGCGTTATTTTCCTGTCACCAGCTGGCTCAGATCTTTGTTTCTAAGTAGACTTGAGATGCGCGTGAACACTAGCGTCAGGTGATCAATTCTCATAACGGCAAGGAAAGTTGTGTGAGTGCGCCACACCAGATTTTTGTACTCTTGATCACACATTATAATGAAATGTATGTGATTCATTCATTGGATGACTTATCGAGATGAACAGGTGTCTATTTCTTATAAGCACTTTCATTCACTTTTATTGGTTATCCACCCTGAAATAAGGAGTAATTCAGGCGTCAGGCATTCCCTGAAGCGGTATACTCCTCCCTCTTCAAACACAAAAGAACTCTCAAGCTCCCTTCGGTTTGAAATTCCCCTAATCTGGCTTCGTTCAAACCATTGGCTCTATTCAAAATCTTCAAAACCCAGATAAAACTTGGTTTCTCTACCTGTTTCCCCCTCGAACAGGTGGATTTTTCTATTTTGGTTCTTTCAACCCCAACTCCACCCACATCAACGTCAGTTGTAAAACTCCCCCATTTCCTTTTCGGTTGGAATGAAACGTGAGGGTGAGTTCTCTATCGGTCCATTAAAAACTGTGATCATGGGTTTCGTTTTTCGAGTGTTGTACAAGATTTGACCCATCCATATAACTCATGACTCTTTCAAACTACTCTATGGACTATATAAGTCGTCTATTGCACAACCAAATGAAAAAAATGCTACCTACTATTTTGTCTTTAAATTACCACCATTCAGTTCTACTCTATTCAAACTGTAGTGTAAAGGATGAAATTCCTGCAATAAATGATATATTTAAGGCCATTCCACACAGCACGTGGCGTGCGTGGCTGGACGCACGCTAGCTACTTTTCAAACCATCGCTTCCCAACTAATCAAATGAAGCAATTCACATAGCAGCCACGGCCACGCCGCAACGCTTGCTATACTAGCCACGCGTGGCTACCGTTCGCTCTCTGAGCGATCTTTTCAAACGTGTCCGGCCACGTTTTGGTCCGAGCATGCGCAGAACGTATACTAGACGTATACTATCGTATAGAACGTATACTATCATTGTCATCCTCAAGGTCGCGCATTAAATGATGGAATTCGCCATAGGTCTTGCTTTTTTATTGATTGGATGTACCCACTGGTCCCATGCTGTCACCGAATACAATAAAACCAGCTCATTATCATTAATACTGCTGCTGCTGGAGTCATCAAACCAAGGTGAGCCACAAGAAAATCCAGATTCACACCACGGGACCGTCGGAGTTGACATCTTCCTGCATACTGACGGGAAACGTGGCCGGTATAGCATCGCAACAGTCGTGGCGGTGTGAATTGGCATGTGGCTAGCGTGGCCGGCGTGGCGTGCGTCCAGCCACGCACGCCACGTGCTGTGTGGAATGGCCTTTACCATGATACTCTTGTGAAAATAATTACTCCTTGCAAATCCCTATTATAAGTAGTGGAAGTGGTTGACTAGCAGTCACGCTGGCATTGAATCACTTGACTAGTGGTAAGAGCTAGACTATTCCCGCTATGGGGTAATCACGTGTCTCATCACTGATTTGTTTTTCAAATTAGTCTCTATTTGTTGAAAACTGACTTTTAAATTCAAGTCTACACATTACGTGCATTATCTACAAATGAAGAACATTATCTATTGTCTTTTCAATTCAATTTCTCAATTACATCAGTTGAAAATGATAAGGTGGCTCCACTGATATCCCTGCATAAAATGTCACTCCGTCTCTTGAGATCTATTTGAACACATTCTACAAATACATTGTAGAAGTGCTCTACTTATTTATGATTAGTTGGTTTTCAAACCTATTTTGTCATGTAAAACAAACTCACTCCCACTGCCTCACTGGAACTTTCTCCCAGAGCTCAACCTCTACTTTTCTGGGAGGTAAATTGAAAAAAAAAACAAATAAAATCTATTGCAAAAATGATCATTATTATCAAAAGTTGAAGATATGATCCAATTTGTGCTTTTAATTCAAATTTTAGATTTAAATTTCAATTCATACAAATTTATCAGATTAATAAAAACAATATAAAAATCTTGTAGTACCCTTTATTTTTCAAAAAACTTGAAAATATAATTATTATTAAACGAAAATCCTAAGTAAATGCTGCAAATCACCCTGAAGACTTCTGCTACTGCAGACATTGACAACAGGGTTAACAGCTGGATGGTGGGTAATTCAGGGTGATTTATGGTCTTCAGGGTGATTTGCAGCATTTACTTAGGATTTTCTTTAAATAATAATTATATATCAATTAGCATTTGAATAAATGCATTCTCTATTTAACTCCAACTTTAAAATAGTTCAACAGAGCACTTCTACAATATATTCGAAGAATGTGTTCAAATATCTCAAAAGACTGAGTGAGATTTTTTGCAGTTTTTATGAGATGGCTAATCAACCCCATTACATAAAAATTCATCAGTTTTAACTCCAGAATAAAGATATCTGATTCTGGGATACCATTCAAATCTGTGTAATAGAAACTACTGATAAAAAAGTGGAAGAGGGATCAGTGACTATTGCAAAACGTTTCCGAGTTGAATGAGTTGTAGGTGAACGAATACAATGGAATCGGAACCGGATAATGCGTTTCTCACCTTTGGCCAGTTTAATTGGCAATTAGCGTGTTTTGAAATGCATACAAACCGCTGCCACACAACAAAACATAATATACTACTCACACTCACATTTGAGTGTAAACGTATTGTGGGGAACTGGGTCTACATACTACATCCTACTGTTTTGTAAAGGCCACTCTGTCAAATTGATTACATGCTTTCATGAAGAGATAGCAATTTGCTTTTGAATAAGGGATTGTACTTATGTTTTCCCTCTTCATTCTCCACTTTTCTTCCTTTGTATATAATGATTATCCTGTCACATTTGTATTTAATCCAAAATTCATTGAAATTCCACTTCTTGTCAATTTATTCAATACGTCAATTCAATAATCTTGATTCATTGTTTAATTTAGAGGATAGCTGATTAATTTTATTGCTTGTTAGCTGACTACAGTTCAAAAATTATTGACGAATTCTGAAGATAGAGCAGTGAATCATCAAGTTAGTATTAATCATATTTCCTTATTAATAATATTCATGACCTTATGCAATTGTTTGTTGAAATTTGTGGTATAATTTACATTCCCAAGCTTAAATCACTAGTAATCCTGATCAAATTGTTTGCATTGAGAGCAAATGTGTCAAACTAAATTTATGTTCCTTGTTTTGTTTGGAATAATTAATTTGTATACTGTTGTACTTTGATCAGTGGTATTTAATAAAATCGTTTTAATATTGTCTAAACTACTAATTTATTAAAAACATTTGAGTTACTAGTTTTAGTTGCTAAATCATTGCCTAGGTTGGATTTCTTTTGATATTTATTGTATTAATAAACGAATAAAAATTGAATTATTCGAAACAATACAAGGAAAATAAATATTGAATGATAACGGCTTGTTATTTTCAATCTACTTATCAATTGAAACAATTTGAGATACCGTAATAGTTTCGGTTGTTACACAATAATGATCAATATCTAGTTAACGGAAGGCACAAAAATTGAGCAGCAGAATATTTTAATATCAACTTGATAAAACTTGATCACTTGTGGAATGGGTGAAACTCTACGATTGGTCATTGGCTGTTGACCATTGAAGCTTGCGCTCGAATGCCATTGGTCGAGACTAAAACATTATTCCAAGTATTCTAGTCTCGGCCAATGGCATTTGAATACCTGGAATACTGAGTGTGTCTAGTCTCGGCCAATGACAGTCGAACTCAACCTTCATTGGTCAACAGCAAATGGCCAATCGTAGGACTTCAACCGTACTATATCATGTTCCGCTGCACAATGTTTGAGCTAGAGATTGATAATGGTTTAACAACCAAAGACAGTGTATCAAATTGTTCTAATAAATTTGGTCTCTTGGCAATATCAATCAGTTTCCTTTCAACATATTTTAGATGATGATATTATTATTATCAAAGGGGATTCAACTTTCACATCAAGTAATTGACATTCTAGTTGATGTGATATGTTGTAATAATAACACCTTACGCTACTACTGTTAGAAATCTGAGCATAAATGTTACTAATGAAACTCCTGGAATTCTCCAAGGAATTTGTCAGTTTTCATGCATTTACTACACTTGAGAATCACTATCCAGGCAAAGTTATGTAAATAATTTTTTAATAACACCTTACGCTATTACTGTTAGAAATCTAAGCATAAATGTTACCAATAAAATTCCTGAAATTCTCCAAGGAATTTGTAATTTTCCTGCATTTACCACACTTTAGAATCACTGTCTATGCAAATGTGTCCAAAATATGATCCAAATGTCACTCTACCTTAAGTTGATAACAGAATTGAACAATAAATAAATACGTCATGGTCAAATTATGTCAAATGATCGAAATGTGACAACCTACCTGAAGTAAATAATTTGAATATAATTCTTCCAGTTTCATTCTGAAAATCAGTTATTAGAATTTATGTTATCAGATAATTAAACCTTTTAATTAATAACTAATAATTAAAAGTAAATAATGTGAATATAATCCTTCCAGTTTCATTCTGAAAATCAGTTATTAAAATTTATGTCATCAAATAATTAAAACTGATGAATTTTTGATTAAAAATGTTCTCATGCACAAAGACGGAGCACAAAGAATTTGGCATGAAGA
Organism: Nilaparvata lugens; assembly: GCF_014356525.2. NCBI lineage: Eukaryota > Metazoa > Arthropoda > Insecta > Hemiptera > Delphacidae > Nilaparvata > Nilaparvata lugens. The sequence continues at coordinate 17,273,067 of NC_052511.1, read as the reverse complement.
ACAATGAAAAGATCAAGATAAGCGCAGGAATTTAAAATTGCAGTTACATCCGCGTGTCAAAAACAATCATAATCATAAAGACATTACTATACTCATTATTAAGCTCGGTTTCCTTTGCGGGTTTTTCGTCGACTGGAAGATCATCTTTCTTATTGCTAGTCTGTAATTTCGATTTGATCTTCGCTGCTGAATTTTTTATACAGTACTAGTTTTTGCTGAAGTATAGAGTCAAGGTAATATTACAAAGTGTACATTCAGACTAGAATATTGGCGTTAGGTAAGAAGAGCTACTGAGATATTGAAAATAGAAGTCTTCAATATTTTCCAGTTTCTACACTATTTCAATTGCTTATTACTATCTCTCTCTTTTATCATTTGTATTGGCGTTAGGTAAGAAGAACTAGTGAGATATTAAAATTAGAAGAGTTCAATATTTTTCAGATTCCTCACTGGTTCAATTGCTTATTATTTCTATCACTCTTCTCACTTGCACGCGGTATCATTTTATAGTACTGTCTTCTTCTTGCAACCATATAACTCCTATTTTTCTATTATTATCCAAGAAGCTCAACACGATTATCCTAACTCTCCTTTTTCTTCTCTATCTCGTTCTTCTCAATATTCTTATTGTCTTCGCCTTCTTCATCTCCTCATCATCTTACTCTTTTTCTCTTTATCTGTGCCTTCCTTATAGTCTCTCTCTTTTGGCACCTATTCTTCCATCTCTTCCCAATCTATAGCCTCTTCCTTAATCTCAACGTTCTTCCTCTGCCTAGATCTTTCCTCTTTCTTATCAATATAACATGATCCTTTTCTCTCTCCTCTTATCTTTTGGTAGAGAGTTAGTGGGAAGGATACTTCGAATATTCTTTCCGAAGAATGGACATTGATATGTCCAAAGCTCTGCCAATTTATGTAGATGCATAACAATATTATCTATTTTATCTATAGTTATTACAAATTGCTTTTTTCCATATCAGATACAGCTCAATAATTATTTTCTTAACTTATATTTTGTAAATTCATCTATAATTTTGCTGTATTGTAAGCTATTGTATATAAGCCAGTATATATTGGATTCTACATAAATAGAGTACTCAATCAATCAATCTCTTTATCAATAAATGCATCCTCTTCTTCCACTCGTCTTGCTTTTCCACCTCTTTCTACCTTTTCCTTTCTCTCCTTCCTTCTCGTATTCTTGTCCCTTCCTACTCTGTTTCACGTCGCTCTCTCTCTCTCTAGTCGTCTGTGCTCTATCTATCTTCTCCTATCTTCCTTCCTCCTTCTCCTCCTCCACCCTTCCTACTCTGTTACTCCTTTCTCTCTCTCTCCAAGGGATCAGTGTAAGAGAGAGCCGGCTGCATCATAACTTCGCCCTCCTAGGATTAAAATATAGGCAGCAATTCCATTCTCTCTATCCATTCGTCTGTGCTCTATCTACCTTCTATTTTTCCTTCCTCCTACTCCTTCTCCTCCTCCTCCTCCTCTTCCCCTCACCACCATTTTACTATCTCTCTTTCTCTCTCTCACTCACTCACTCGCTATCTATCTATCTCTCTCACTCTCTCTCTCGTCTCTGTGCTCTATCAGTTCTTGTTATGGAACCATGATTCTCATTTTTTCAATGCCTGGCCAGTCTTAACTCATTCGATCTGCTTTGAAGATGGTCTCAAGACTAAAGAATTTCACCTTCATAACGCCGCTGCACTTACTGTGTTACCTTGGACTAAAATTATTACGATCTTGCCAATTGCTCTGACCAGCTGCTCTATTGTTAGCTATGAATACAATACTCGAAACGGTTCCGTTTCATTTCATTTTTTGCGAGAAAACGTAACAATTTTTGTCACAAATTGTTCAGGTTTTGTCTCCCATTTCCCGTACTCTCATGATTGTGCATTGAGATTCCTCTTAACGGGAGACTATTACTGGACTTTTGACCTGTTTTCCTTCTTATTCATTTTGTATCACAATTTTTTATCTGAGAATGATGCCCTGTTGAGTCTGATGCTTGTAGATGAAATTTTCATCTCTGAGAATGATACCCACTTGGTGGGCTGACACTTCTTTACTGTCCTGTGAGTGTCTGATACTTCACTTGTAGGTGGAATGAATCCTCCAATGTTTCAGTACTGATATGAAACCTTTACTTCCTAGGAATGCGAGTATTATTGAATATACCCAATTATTTTCCATAAATTTTACTTATTTTGAAATCCTTTGAATTCAGCCAGCTTGAAACTGAGCTTCGATTGTACAATGGTACTTCTAGTACAGGAGATTTTCTCACTGTGAGCCAAGAAACTATAATACTGGGTCAGAATCAGGAATAACCAAAACCTGACAGTTATTCCAGCACCTGTGTTTGATGAAATTCCTTTGAGGTATTAGCGGTTGGACCTTGAACTCTTTCAAATAATTCTAGTGTTATCACTTGTGCTTGGACTCCATAAGTAATTCTATATGGCTTTACAATTATATTATTTTGAAGATCCAAGTATTGTACTGTTTATTTAAACTATCCCACTTCAATTGTAGTTATGGAAATTCCTATGAAGGCTAGATAGAAGTGAATTGAATGTTCAACCCAGTTTATGTTCAATTTATATATCATGTTACATTGATATCTTTATTCCATGGATTTGAGTGAAGTAGAAGCCCAAAATTTACAGAGAAGAAGATAATCATTACTAATTTTAAAAATCAGTGGGAAACATGTTGAACCAGTTCAACAGATTACCCCAAACTGTATAAACCAGGGTGGCCACCTATCGGGAAAACCGGGAGAACCTTGAATTCCTCATGATTTTACTAACCGGGAAAAATACCGTGAATTCTTCATGAATTTTTTCCATTACTCGTGAATTTTTCATAAATTTCAATTAATCTAGTAAAAAAGTGTACAGTAACAATAAACTCAAGTAACAAAAATACTTGATGGCTAGCAATAATAATGTTGGCAATGTTTTTGAACTACCTAGTCTAAAAAAATATCTAAAAACATCGATATTCTTGTCATGTCAAAAAATATAAATATATTTGGAAATTTAAATATGCTATTCGCAATTCGTCATGGAAGATCAAACTGAAAATTTCCATAATAAATTCTTTACGAATGTATCTTGTGTTTCTCAAATACATCGAATACTCTACCAGGGAAATTTGAAATTTTACTCTGGAAAACCGGAAACTACTCACGAATTTTTCATTTTAAAGTGGGTGGCCACTCTGATAAACATAGTAGCCTACTCCACGAGACAACATGACCTACTTGTATACTAAATATTAAATATAGCTGCTATCAAATATAACAACCGGTTACAATAACATCGATCAAAGTGTGATTAGCAATCATAGAAAGAATTCTAGGATAGTTATTTGTAGAACTAACTAATAGACACAAATATAAATATACTTGAGGAAATTCTAGGGTACAGAAATATATTTTAAAATATTGACCTATTCGATAGTGTAGCTCACATAAAAATGCAGATACATTTATCAGTTGATAACAATCCAGCCCATTATTTCAGCTGTCTAGTAACCCCACTCGAAAGGTTATCTCTGATCTCTGATTTAAAAGCGCATCTAGATAAGCAATATTGGCTTCGAATTCCTTGGCGGAGAAAGTGGTCTAAAGATGTCGATTAGCAGCAGAATCTCCCGGGCGGTTTCTATGTAAAACTAGATAAGATGCGAATTAATATGTACGGCGGTAAGTGGTATCGGAGTGAAAAGACGTTTGGTCAGGAGCTGATAGCTGAGACTAGGTTGTATATCTGCTGATAGTGTGAGATGTGCCTTATTCAGCGGTAGCAACTAGGCCTTTCTCTCTAAAATGTTGAAACGCAACTTTCCCGCTGAATTGTATCGTAGTATATACTATCCACCATAGTATGTATATGGTGTTGCCAGTATATACTATATATAGAGCTGCCATCTTGGATTTCACCGCGAGTCTATGAAATACCGGATGAGGTTGGTGCGTTGGTCGGCCTCAAATAAAGCCGATATAGTAATTTGTAGCGGACTGCTGCCGCAATCTCCGTGTGTCCTGTCTTTAGCCGTTGTCTCCGGTACTGTTTATAGCTTGCAGCCTGTTGAGAAAATACGAGTGACACACGAGTGTCATTTTACGCACTTGGCGTAATAGTTTCACACGTTGGTGTAAATTTTGAGATTCTTTTTTGTTGTTGGTGTTTGGAAATTACAATTGAAAGATGAATGTTTTCATTGATGTCAACGTCAAAATTCGTTGATGATTTTATTGATATTCAATTAAATTAATTATTTTTTTAACAAAAAAATATCAATCAATTAATTATTATTGAGTCTAGTTAAGCCAGTTACACACACGTCGATTTTTTGCCGTCCTATAAATTCTTTAAGATTGAACAGATTATGTTTGTCAAGTTCCGTTTAATCTGATTGAATTCATAAGAACGGCAAAAAATCATACTTCCGAAAATCGATATGTGTGAAACGCCACTTCATAGATTTTTGCGTGGATGTACAATTTTTTGCCGTCCTTATAAATTTTATTGCATTATACATAACTTGGCAAACAGATGATGTGTTCATGTGTTCGCCAAGTTCCGTTTAATCTGGTAGATTCCAAGAGGACGGCAAAGAAATCGAACGTTTAAGAATTGATGTCTGTGTAACTGGCTATAGATCACCTCATACTATTTCAACCTTCAATATTTCATGAGACGACATTCACATTATTATTTCATCCATTCGTTTTTGCGTTTTGCTCAAACAAGTTTTGCGTTGTTTTCATCAAGCAAGTATTGTTTGATATTGTTGAACTATAACTGAAATTTGAATTGAAATAAATTGCAATTAAATAAAACTTTTCTCTTACTTTGAGTTGTCTATACATTTATAATTTAGGATTAATTGCCTATTAGAACTCTTTTGGTCAATGTCATTTACAATATCAGATGTACTCCACATCCTACTGGGCGCATATATTACGTATCCCATTTCCATTTTCAAGGATTGAGATGCAAAGTTTCTGGTCTACTACAATTATGAATTATACCTCAATAAATAAATCTGTCTGAATAAATAAATAATAAAAAATAGATATTTACTATTAGCAGTTCACATTTGACAAAAATATTCAGAAACAGAAGAAATTCCAAATCATTCTTCATTGTGATAGTTATTTATTATTACCATTGATATAGTATTTTATCTGTATTTTACAGTATAGTATCTGTATTATATGAATAAAAATATAATGCATAGGAAGTTTCTGTATTATTGCAATCTGCTCCATCAGCTACTGCATGAAATCCTTCAGAATTCAATTATCAGGAGAAATTCAAAATACATTTTCACCTTGATAAGCGGTTACTCTCACATGTTAATCAACGCTACAGAAGTGGAGAGTTATAATATTCATTCAATTAATATAATATTTCTAGTGGTTATGTTTGAGGAAATAACACCAACATAACTTCCATTAGCTGTGATATTAACATTGAGGTGAGACTGAGAGTGGTTATACTCTCTCTATATTAGACTGAGAATGTGGTTATACCTAAGAATGAACACTTTCACACTCTCTTTTTCTGATATAGATTGGTCAATCAATGGACTGTGCAATATTCTCATCACAGATGCAATGCATCAATTACCCTGTGATCTGGCATCAACATAATATTGTTTTTCGATTACTATCTTACTAGAAGATAGTACAGTACATCCACGGTTCATTTTGTGAAGAAATTCCTTCTTCTTCTAAGGCAATTCTGATTTTTCGATTCGTACGATTTCTATCCGATAGTATTCGAATTGGTGTTCCTTTCTAGTTCAACTCTCTTTCGAGTGGTGGAGGTGAAATATGCTTGAATATTCATTATTGATAAATGATAATAATTTTACCAATTCTTCATAACTGTTTTCTACATAGAGTGAATGCATCACTTGTGTATTCTCTGTATCATGCTCAATGTCCTTCTTATCTATGTTCTATCACATCTTCGTATCATTATTCAAGTTTTCTGTTCAGGTAGATGTCCTGGAACTGGAGTTCCAGGCTTTTTCATGAATGAGAATGATGTTGATAGTTAATTATCAGTTTTATAGTTTTCAGAGATCAGATCTGCAGTTTTAAGAGGTTTCCTAACCAACAGAAAGTGATTTTTGAAGATTACAACTCTATTTTTGAATATCACTACTCTCTTTATGGGCTAATTTAAAAATCAGTATCTCAATCCATGTAATTTCTTCATTCATGTAACAATAATTCATTATTTCCGCCGATAACTATAATAATAATAATATAATAATAATCTAATCGAATGAAAACGAACTGATATTGTCAAAACAACGGATAATAATTCATAAATACAATTTGAGATACTCTTTTCAGTTATTATACCATTACCAATCTCTAATAAACTGAGAGCTCAAGCATTGAAGATCATCAGTGATCAGCAGTCGATCAATAGTTAAGCTGCAATGAAGGTTGAGCTGTACTGTCAACCAAAAATATTCCATATTTGGAATACTGGGACCTGTCTTGTCTCGGCCAATGACAGTAGAGTTCATACTTCATTGGTCGACAGCTAATCGCCAATCGTAGAGCTTCACCCATTCCATAATATTCTTCTGCTCAATGTTTAAGCTTTCAATGTTTTCACTTTCAGATTGATAATTATTGTGTAGACTAACTACCGAAACTAGTATCTCAAATTAATAATTTATCAAAATTTGGAAATGGAATAGTTTTGGGCCAAGCCTGTTGTTCCTTCCCAATCATATTTATATGATTTGTGATTCTGTCCACGAATAAATAAATAAATTGTTTCAATAGATTACAGGTTTTGATAATATCAAATAGTTATCATTCAACATGGATACAGTATCCATAAAATCACCTTCACAATAACTCAGAAATTTGAATCTAATCTAATCTGTAAGATTCAAACAAGTAGTGTCTCAGTTCTTAGGGGATAATTGAGTTTCTTTCCTTATTGACAAATTTACTGTTGTTGATTGGTATGAATCCTATTTGTTTCCTACTAAATTATAGATTCTTGTTCTATCTAGTCTCAATTTATAATTTGAAAAATCTGATCTAACGTGCTCACAAATTGTAAGGAAGAAAAGTTGATCTGTTAGCTTAATAGACAACTTTCCCTTTGAATGTTTCGGTGATATAAAAATTGCGCGGTGCTTTCCAATCAGTTGAATCGTAACTAGAAATAAAAGAATCATAGGAACGTGTGAAGCAGGACTTACTGGTTTTATCAATCGACTAGTTCCAAGAGACAACACAATTCTGATAGAAAATACTAGTTTACAAAATTTGGTTTGTTTATTAAATTCAGATTTCTGAAATCGAATCTGGTTCTCATATTGCTATAAGTTGGCATTAGTTTCTAATAATAGCTCTGAACAAATCTTGCTGGAGAAACAGAAAATATGATGCAGATAATAAGTTTTATTCAAGCTCCATTGAAGCACGTTTCATAGAAGATTGGTCTCGATCGTAAACTGCATTTTTTCTATCCAGTTTGAAGAGTTTTCTGTGTTGAAAGTGTAAGCTCGATTCTAAATTACTTTCCAGGTTTTGTTATTTCTTGGCTTCTTCCGAGTATCTACTCTACAAGTTATACTACTCGTTTGTTATTTTTTTACAGTTCAACTACTCTTGTCTATTCTACATGATTTATAACTTTTGCTCCTTTCTTTATTGATATCTTCAATCTGTTCATTATTTTCCTTTTCTACTAACTTCACTTTTTTTCACTTGAATGCTTCAATTTCTTTCCCAGTTTCATCCATCGATAATGCTCTACTGGCTAACTCAGATAAAAACTGTCTTTCAATCAAATATCAAGGATTATCACATAAATTTCCAGTCTCCATTTCTCTTGAAGTCAAGCTTTGAATAGAATTTGTCGTTCAACATCAGTAACTAATGGCACAAAGTAATGAACATCTTTGTAGAACAACAATGTAGTTTATATTTTTTGTGCTCATGTTTAGTTTGCGAAGTGGTGAACGTGGGTGGAATAGGTGATCAATGGACTTAGAAGTGTTCATGCGCTTTTGATTAATGCGTTCAAAATCATGTCTATACCGTGGGAGTCAAAAGAAGAAAAAAATCATCTCAAACATATGTGTGTATTATATTTTAGACATATCAATGAACACTAGATTTTCAATGCACAAGTAGGAATGGTTTGAAAGGGGTACTCGGGATCTAAGTCAATTTCTCTCAGGATTTTTCAACTCTTTCTTGTAGTTGGAGAGATGAGAGGAAATTAATACCTATTCCACACAATTTATAATGTCTCTTCCTCCGTGTTTCTTTTCTTCTAGCTTCTTCACAATTTATAATTCTCGCTACTTCCTTCAACCTCTTTTTCTCTAGCTTATAAGCAACATTAATGTATTTATTCATTCATTATGATATGTTGTGTCAACATACATGTAGAAACGTCCCTAAGATCACATATTTGACCCAGTTTATTCAGTCCATATACTAAGGTTAAGAAAGGCTTGTTGATTGAATTATGGAAATTGATCATTGGCTATCAGTTGTCACAAATGCATTGCTTTTCTCTCTATCTTCTCTTCTCCACTCTTTCATCACAGAAAGATACTCACAATTTCACTGAATGTTTGCGAAAGAGCAAATGAGTGAGATACAACAGCTGATGAGAGAAAAGGAGAAGTAAATAATGTTGAGAACCCTAGGAGGGAGTGCCAGAATCAGACCAGAGGAAGAGAAGAACTCAGAACTCCTCCCATAAGAATTCCTGTAGCCAAGTGTCGGTTAGCTCATTGTAGTTGGCTCTGTTCGCAGTCTTTTCATTTGACCTGGATCACATGACCCCGTTCTCTCTTTCTCTACCTCTCTTTATCTCAGTTTCCCTGTTCTGCACAGATTCCAACAATGTGTGTTTTCTTCTTCTCTAGCGTATAAACAACAACATACTTGTAGAAATGTCCCATCGTGATTATTCCATTTTGTCACTTTCAACTTGGAAAACCAAATTCAGAATCAATCTGTCGAAATCATTTTTGATTATATGGTAAGAGATGTTGTGGTATATCTCTATACTGTACTTGAAAGAATAACTTCAAAGTCTTTTAGGGCCGGTTTCCGAGCTCGGGATTTATGTAAGTTCAAGACTTTGAACAGATGAAGTTGAAAAATTGGCTTTCCAAAACGGGGAGTAGTCGCAGTGAATAGTTTATTTATTTATTGAGAACACATTACATGAAAAAAAGTACAACTCGAAGAGATTTACAGCTAAACGCCAAAACAAACCTCATTCACACAAGAAGTATGACACAAATGATTTAGAAATAATTATTGAGAACTTGAAATAAATTAGTTCAGACATATTTATACACTAGTGAGTATTTGAAATAATATCAGTAGGGTAAAAAGCGAGTATATTACATTTGATAAACAAATACAAACTTGATGAAATAATATTATTCTTTTAAATATTGGTAATTCCCTCAATAAAGTATTCCCATTATTAAATGAACTGAGAAATAGTTCAAACTAATAAATACTCAATTTCTCAAAAGGCAGCTCACGCACGCACACGCACAGGCACACGCAGGCCGCAGAACTCATTCAGCTCTCTTCACTGATGAATTTTTAAACCGTCTCTGAAATATAGATCTGCGTTTCTCCTCGCCTGGCAGCCGCGAACAGACGAAAGGGTTGCGAGTGGTATCGAGCCTTAGAAAATGAGGCCTGATGAGAAATATCAGAGGGTTTGAAGGGGGTGGGTAATCAATAATATCTCCTGTACACAATATTGTGAAATGAAACATTATATATAGCTTTGATTTTCTCTTTTCAACTTTAATTTAAGTTGATGCAAATTAAATCGTTATTTTCTCATTTCTATGATATTGGAAAAGTTTTTCCTTGACGAATGAAATAGTCCTAAATAATTCAAATAGCTGGAACTTTTTGTGTTCAATTTTCTAGTTTTTCGAAATTTAATTTAAACGTGACTTTGACTATGACTACGACTACGCCCCGTTTCGGAAAGCCACTTTTCTGACTCCAGCTGTTTAAAGTCTAGAACTTAGCTGAATCCCAAGCTCGGAAACCGGCCCTTGAATAAGTTCTATCCGGCCCTTGAATTGGCCCTTGAACCGGCTTGAAACCGGCCCTTAGACTATTGAATAAGTTCCTTGAACAATAACAATCAATATCAGTTCAGCTGAAGATATGGCAGGTGTTGCCATGAAACCTGGTTCTGCAATTCAAATTAAATTGATTTTGAACAAATATAGTGGTATTGAAAACATCATCGTCTTATTCTTTCAACTGTCGAAATAATTTGAAAGCGAATCTCTTTGAAATTCAGTCCAAGTGATTAGTGAAATCCCTTTTCTAGTAGTTCTTTTAGATCGTCTGCTGCTGATAGGTGAAAACAACAACATTCTCTAGGGATACTAGTTATACTCAAAGTATAATGTGTAGAAAAGTCTATTTGTGAAACCCTCTATTTAGAATTTCCATGTATTGAGAGTGAAATTGTAAGGACCTCTTGTTAATCTGGCCGACGTGATTAGAGAAACCAAACCTCCCAGTCTTTAGAACTTGGAACCTTCACTGCTAATCGGTGAAAACACGATAATTATTGCTGTGATCTACTCTTAGTGGCTATGGCCGATCCCATTGTTAAAAACCTTTTCTGTTACTGTTGTACACTCTGGCATTTAGTTACGAATAATAGCCATAATGGTACTTGAAATTTTCTCTGGTAGTATGAGATCCTCTCTAACACTTGGCAGGTGAAATGTAGACTGGTAACTGTTTGTTGTGAATTGAGTTCAATGGGAGATTTGGAATTGAAAGTCCAGAGTGAGACAGGATCTATTGTTGAGCTTTCAATTCATGGCCAGTTGGAAAGAAAAATGTTAATGTTGCTAGGATGTTGCTAGGGAGGTATTGGAGTTTTCAAAAGTTGGATAGATCTGAGGTCATTTTACTTTCATTGCACGATCGAATGCGATTCAAGTTGGCGGCTAAAATGGCGAAAATGTTGTCAAAAACAGGGTTTTTCGCGATTTTCTCGAAAACGGCTACAACGATTTTGATCAAATTTATAACTATAATAGTCATTGATAAGCTCTATCAACTGCCACAAGTCCCATATCTGTAAAAATTTCAGGAGCTCCACCCCATCTATGAAAAGTTTGATTTTAGATTCCCAATTATCAGGCTTCAGATACAATTTAAACAAAAAATTTCAAGTGGGAAAGATTGAGCATGAAAATCTTTACAATTCAGTAACATTTTCACCTAAAATTGAAAATAAGCTCGAAATTCGAGAAAATGTGATTATTCAATTACAAACTGGTGGCAACTCTTGATTCTCTTAAATGATAGAACAGACCTCGTGTGTCTCCATCGTTATTGTCCTGTCACCAGCTGGCTCAGATCTTTGAATAGTAGACTTAAGATGCGCGTGTACACTAGCGTCAGGTCATCAATTTTCATAACGGTAAGGAAAGTTGTGTGATTGCGCCACACTAGATTTTTTCTTATGCAATTTTAATACCCTCAAAAAGGACGAAGAAGTGGATCAATTTCGTTGGCCAACGGACTCAATCTGTATGAGATAACTTTAAAGAATATGTTTTGAAAATTGGAAATTTGATTAATGAAACCAAACAAAAGTAATTGTCGAAGAAACACACAGCGGTCCAATGAATTTGATCTGTAAAAAGGTTCGATGAATATGATTGTGTTCAGGATTTCAAACTGATAGATCAAAGCGCTCGAAAGTTATTGTCGAACATCTAAATAAACAGACGAAAACGATTTTGAAATTGAGTTATGTAGGAACTCGCTGCCGCTTGTTCAATTATACCTTGTCGAGAACAATTTTGAAAGTAAATTGATCTCGGATGTGACAAAAACTAGCCTTGATTGTTTGTACACAGGATAAAGTCTATTACACCACATGTTGATCGACTCCTTTCACTTCCAGTGTCCAGTGTAATTAATTTTTCATGCTAATATTTCGTCTAAATATGCGATCAGCAAGGAATGTAGGCGACAGTTGACTATTAGAATAAAAAGTTAATAACGTTTTCTGAAGTCATTGTGGAAATTAGTTAGCTAATTAATAACTTTCTTTGGACTGTTTTTGCTTTTTCTCATGAGCTATTCTGGAAATTGAGAGTTGTAATCTATTTCCTTTCCCAGTCACATGACCATTTTTGTCGAGTACAGGATTGACACGAATATCCGTAGGAAATTAACATTGTTTGCTAATTGTATGGAAAGTGAAGCGTACAGGTTTCATGTTCCAACCAGTGTACTAGAGTGGACCTTCTATGTCAGTCAAGGCTTTGCATTGATCTTGTTCTAAATTTCAGCTTTCTTCTGAAATACTCATCTTTGTTGACGTATTTTTTCTCTGGTCTTGTAGCTGGTTTCACCGGTCTTACATTGTTGCTAGCTAATTCGGGCGTGTCATCGTTGTCAGTCAATTAATTTTTGAAGAGGATGATCGCAACTAGGACAATGTGCCGTTCAGCTTGTCAGTCTATTTTCGGAGATTCATCATTCCTGGCATATTTGGATTGGATTATTCGGTTGTCTATAGCTTGTTACTACCAAACTAGTTTTATAGTATCTACTTCTTCTCACTTCTAGCATTATTACCCTTCTATAATATTATTCAACTTCCATTACTCTAACGATATTACACTTCCATTTATACTCTCATTCTAATGAAACAAACTGATCGTTATAATCGGACAAGATTCACTATGGGACAAAATATCATCAAGACTTGGTAGATGGAGCAGAAAAGTTCGATTTAAATTCTAGAGATTACATTCTAAATAGTAACATTTTTTGGTTCTATTTCTTTGACAATAAAAATAAGATCTATAAAAATTGAATCGATATTGTAATCAGTAAATAATAGCAGGTTTCACCCGTAACTATTTTCACAAAAATCTGATTACATTTTCCAGCTTTCCAACAAGGTAATAGGCTACTTGTGAGTGAATGGAATTGATAATTCGAAAGTTGAAAAATATTTTATCGTGGTAATCCCTTACTTTCCGTAGATTGGTGATAAATAATAAAGAAACTTGAAAATGACTCAATTTAGGGTCGAAACTAGTCGTTATATATTTTAAAGTTTTTAATAATGAAGGGTACTACAAGGTAGCCTAATTATTGCTACTCAAGCTAAGTTGTCTCTTGTGTATTCAAATCAATTTAATTTCGATTAACAAAATAGATAATTAAAACATTCACATTGTGAATACTACCAAATAATTATTAATAATAATTGCATTATTAAATAAATATATCCCCACTATAGATTATTAGTCGGTGTGTGAGGAAAGAATGTATCAATGTTTGAAACGGCCCTCGACTCAAGGGAAAGTACTGTATAGCAAGAAGTTTAATAATTCTGGTATAATGAACTATTCTATTATTATTTGAAATCCGGCCCGTTTTCAAACTCTTCAGTACTCAAGCTATTCTTTGTACAATCCAGATCAATATCTAGTAAAGAGGAAGAAGCATAGAAAGTATAGTATACGTTATTCAGGCTATAATAGATGCTCCTAATGAGGAAGTATTCAAAGGGTTGGGGAAAGCGATCTCTGCGTATTTTAAAGGACAGACGGCATTCTTGACTTGGCAATGTATTTAGACACAACGATATCACGTTAAAAATACAAAAATACGGGAAGGTATGATAATTGGACAAAGGGCACGTGGAATACCCCGGCTAAAATATCTGAAGCAAGTAACCAAAGATCTAGGGATCCAGAGCTACATCCAACTGAAAAACTGTACAGCTCTGGACAGAAAATGTTGGATAGCTGCCTACCAATCAAATGATTGAAGCTAAAGAAGAAGAATAGATTACTTTTGCTATTAAAAAGATCGACTAGCAGTCAGAATTTTGTATAATAATGAAATTTTTACGATTAATTCATTTATTGTGAAAAATTCTGACTGCTAGTCGTTCTTTTTAATAGCAAAAAGTGATTTAATAATAAGCAGTTCGTGATGGAAAACAACATTGAAGAATAGACCGCTCCACAGCCTAGTAAATTTATTACTATTTGGTCTCTAGTTTTCGAACTTACTGTTTTCAAAGCCAATCCTCAAACAATGTGTACTCGTTAGGTGTACTATCAAATTCAAATTCAAATTGGTTTATTCATAAAATATTACATATTTACAAATATAAAAGTGTTATGAATTACATGAATTAATTCTCCCTGTCTGGATGATTTGTCCGTGTGCAGGGAGGAGTCGCAAATTATCAGACAGAGGGCAAACACTAGCAATAATAAAATAAATTACAACTATGAATAATAAATGAATTTGAAAGAATAATAAGAGCGTTTATTAAAATAATAAATTTTATAACTAAAGATAGGAAAAAAACAATAAATAAATAAAATGTCAGCTCGACGTCGGTTAAAGGGCTGAGTTGGGAGTAATATAGCTTCATTAGCGTGGTACTGTGTGTAATATTTGAATGGTATTTTGTGTTTAGAACTACAAATATTCATCTATATGGAGAATGTAGAAGAGCCTCCGCAGCTCAATCAATACAATCAATAATTAAATGCAATTATTATAATCTCGGAACCTATTGACAATATCATTATTCATGAAAAATTGAAGAATAAATTCAAGATTCATCCTGTAAAATTAATACAGTACAAACACAACAAAAACTGCACAAAATTATTGTATGTGAGAAAGAGAAAGCGCATCCTACTCACCGTTTCAACCTGCTAGCGCATGCTAGTCGTCATCCACAGCTGACTAGATCTCGCGATGAACCTGCACGACAAAACATCCTCTTTGGAGTGTCACTTGTGCCACTAAGTGCACCGGAACACACATGCCTGACATTGGACATTGCAACTCGATCCAATGGCTGCCTGGTCAGCTTTCACAAGTGCAACTTCATTCCGTTCCCTATCAACTGTCAACATTCCTCACAAATATCACCAATCCTCCCCTTTCAAACAATGCTGACTGTTTGAAGTGAATGACAGGGTAGAAACTCTCATTCATACTACCATCCGGAAGCTATCCTTGGCGGACGTGATAGATGTCCTTTGTTGGAAACTTCTCTCGCCTTATTCTGTATCTGTGTTATTATAAATAATACATGTATACCTTACTCTATTTATTATCTTCATCTGCAGACAATATAACGTATTTCCATCTCTGTCTCTCTCAGTGGCACTATTATTATAAATTGATAATACCTGTATACCTTACTCTATAGTGAGGTCCACGTTATAATGGCAGATTTTCATTTAGCAATGGTATTGCTATCCTTGTCTATCATTCAACAAAGCGGATAGCGCTATCTATTTCTCCCTTTGCTCTGTTGCTAGATCGTCTTTTAACAATATAGAATTAATAATTGATTGACAAAATATTTCATCTTAATTATTAAAATTCATTATGAAATTATTAAAAATATAATTTATTGCTTAATAAAATATAATTGATTATTTTAAACGAAAATGAACAGTTAATATTACATCAATAAACCTGTATCAGCTACCGTCTATAGAAGGCATTGATAAGACAGAGGATCGGCAACGTTTTTCTCCTATCTTTCTCCACTGCCATTATAACGTGGACCTCACTATGGTTAGTGTCTTCATCTACAGAAAATAAACGTGTTTCCTCGACGCTGTTTCTCTTTCAATTTCAGTAAAACTATTATTACACATCCATAAAATATATGTATTCCTCATTCTAGTTATTGTCCTCATCTGTATACAATAAACGTATTATAAAACACTTATTGACATGGGCTGCTTTTAAATTAATAGAACAAAACCGAAAATGGTGTAAACCGAAACTAGTTGTTCAACTATTTTAATGTTTTTTAAAGAATAAAGGGTGCTATAAGATTTATTTTGTTTTTTAATAAACGTATTTATTTCTCTGTCTCTCACAGTAGCACTATTATTATACATTGATAATACCTTACTCTAGTTAGTGTCTTCATCTACAGAAAATAAACGTGTTTCCTCAACACTGTTTCTCTGTCTCTCACACACACACTTTCTCTCTCACTCTCTCTCTCTCTCTCTCTCTCTCTCTCTTTCTCTCAGTAACACTATTATTATAAATCCATAAAATACATATATACTTTGCTCTAGTTATTGTTCTCATCTGTATACAATAAACGTATCTCCTCTAACCTGTTTCTCTGTCTCTCTCTCACTACCTCTATAAATCCTCTATTATAAATCCATAAAATACCTGTATACCTTACCCTATTTATTGTTCTCTGCTGTATGAACGTATTTCCGACAGATGTGTTTCCGTGTCAGTATTTGATTCAAGTTTAACAAGATGCTGTATTGTTAAAGTGACATGTTGTCTTTTGTGTTTTACATCATTAGCGGAACTTGCTGAGAGATCAGATTGATGGGGACTCGTGATTGGAATACATTATTGCCTAACTAGATTAGAATGGGTTTTTGATAGATGTGTTTTTATCAATGTTATGCTTTATAAGTGTTAGCTCTTCCCAATGTTATGCTCTTCCTTATTAGTTTTAGCTTTATGAGTATATTTTAAATAGACAAATGGATATCTTTTTTATTTGATCCTATTTTAAACTCTCTTAATTGAAGCTATTAGTAATTATTGTAAGGAAATCATGATCACCTTAACCATTGTTCTGTTGGGCCTACTTGTCATTCTACTTCACACATTATGGAAAATATACTATAATAGTTTCTAAATTTGATGTCATGCTTATCAATAATTTTTTTATTATAAATTCAACTGTCTTGAATAATTATATATTTACTACATTTATGATTTTGTTGAATGAAAATTTATTCCATTCAATTATATGTTGGCATGAAATAAACGTACTATATTTCTCCAGATTCAAATTTTCAAAAAATATTGTTTTCTGTCTCACCCAATATCACCAATCGAAATTCTTGATCAATGCCCATTGATCACCAGTGATATTGTAAATATCGTAAATAAAATATTTTAACCAGTTCATAAATAGTGAGTGAAGTTTTTGGTTCAAAATTTTCCAGTTTCATTCAAAATTTGGATATTTTGGTTAATTGTTTCTAATTCTCTGAGATTTAGTTATTCATGATATATTTTCTTGATTGAAGATTTGTTAGTTTTTTGAAGTGTAAATTGTTATTTTAATGAGTGATGTTAACTTAACCTACAATTTAATTTGGACTGTTATAAAAATTTGAGAAGGTACAGTTTTGGGCATAAACCTGTTGTGCCTTCTTACATAAGTGTAATAATTGTACATGACTGAATATATAAATAAATATCACTGTTGAATATCACCAATGGTGTTCTGTATTGATTCGAAGATTTCCATCTTCCATCCATTCAAACTCGAAGATTTTGATAAACATGAAAGACCCATCTTATCATTAGTATTGCATGAGGGTCGATTTTCAAAACTTCTCGACTAAAATTATTATTCTCTCTGTTTTTGCAGGTATGTCCATGAATCGTTGGAATATGAAACTCTGGTGTCATCTAACATACTGGATGAGTGAGTAGATATTGTCATTTTAGTCATTTATGCATTTTTTGAGACTAAACAAATTCTCACAGTTACACACACATCGATTTTTGTACTTATGAATCCTATAAGATTGATCGAAACTTGACAAACATCAACTGTTTAATCTAATTGAATGAGCGAAGCGAATTCTATGTTTCAAGTCAATCGGCGTTTGTCTGTTTGTTTGTTTGTACCGCAGTTACAGTCGCAGTTATGGTCCGATTAATATGGTTGGATAAAATTTGGTATACAAGTATTTTGAAACAAGGCGCAGAAACGTTCAAGAAAATTCAAAATTTTTAAATTCATTCCCGTTTCAAGATGGCGGCCCTTTATTCGGAAATTTTACCCTAAAAATCAACCTAACTTTTCAATACTTCATCAGACCAGGTTCGAATTGGGCTCATTCTTATCAGCTCTTCAAAGCGGTATTATTTCATGTATCACATGTTAAAAATTTTCTAATTTTTGGCATTTCGAGTTTTTCCAAGTCCCAATAATTCAAGTTTCAGATTTTTTATCTTTTAAACCGTGCTTCCGAGCTCAAAAGTGTAGAGGACCTTCATTCTTCAGCGCTCTAAGGTGGTCTTATTTCATATATCACATCTTCAAAATTTCAAAAATTTAGAATTCGATAATCCGGGTCACAAATTTCAAGTTTCAGATTTCTTATCTCTTTAGCTGTGCATCCTAGCTCAAAAGTGTAGGAAACTTTCATTTTCCAGAGCTCGAAGGCGGTCTTATTTCATACATTACATGTTGAAAATTTTGAATTTTTTGTAATTCAATTATTTACCCCCCCCCCCCAAGACCCACATTTCAAGTTTCAGATTTTTTATCTTTTTAACCGTGCATCCTAGCTCAAAAATATAAAGAACTTCTATTTCTCAGTGTCCATCACCGATCCTATTGCATTCATATCATTATACTCTAAATCCAATTTGTATGTGTGTTTGTGTGTGAATAGGCGGGCGTGTGTCAATAGTGATTTTAGTGAGTGTAGCGAATTCTACTGTTCTCCTAACTACTATTAGAATTCATAAGGACGGCAAAAACTCGCACCTCCAAAATTCGATTTGTGTGCAACTAGTCGTACGAAACTATATTCTCTTCTATACTTTAAATATGAAAGGCGGTAGAAATGGAAAATTGGCAACAATCTCTTCCTATCACTTCTACTGATTTTATTAAGTGAACATCACTCTCAAAGTTTTTGATCTTCTCCAAGGAACTTGATCTTAGAATAAACAATCTTAGATTTTAGGTTTTATGTATATGTTTTCTCTGACTTGATGTATAGAAGCTCTATGGAAACTTATCGAATCACATTTGAATAGCGATGAGAGTCACTGATGAGCTCGAGCTTCTTTCTGATCGATATGTCGGCTGGCCGTCTTTCGACTTCCGTGGTGCCCTGTGGCGGGGTTCACTGACCTTGTGAAGAAGGCACCTGTGATGACGTCACGCAACAAGGACACGGCCACCGCTAGCTACACACATGAGGAGGAGAAGGTTGAGGAGGGGTGAGAGGTGATGATGAAGAAGAACCAGCAGGAGAACATGTAGAAGGAGAAAAAGAAAGGAAAAGAAGAAGAAGAATAGGATGATGAAGTAGAAAGAGAAAATGACAGGCAAGAGAAGAAAAAGATGACGATGAGAAAGAAACGGAAAAGGACGAGAAGAGTAGAAGAAGAAAGGGAAAAAGACAGAAGGAGAAGTAGTATGAAAGAAGAGAAGAAGGACAAAAATACAGGAAAAGAAGGTGAAAAAGACAGGAAAGGATGAGGAGTGAAAGGGGATAGAAAAAGAAGGAGAAAATACAGGTGAAGGAGAAGGAGAAAGAGTTAAAGGAAGAGAAGAAGTTGGAGTAAAATACAGGAGAAGAAAGAGGAGGAGGAGAAGAAGCAAAAGAAGAAGAAGGGTGTGGAGGAGGGAGAATAAAAGAAGGAAGAAGTGGAGAAAATAATTCAAATTGGAGCATTGAATGGGAGAATTTGAAGTAAGGGCTTGTAGATTTGAAAGAGAAGGAGGTCTTCACCACCTTCTCTTGGTGGGAGGAAATTTGTTGAAATCAAATTCAAATTCGAATTTATTTCACCCTCATAGTTTCATAAACAGAAATCAAATAGAGTTTAGCATGACAAATACAATAATGCAACTAAAATGTAATAACAGATTGTAAGTGAAAAAACCACTGGCATAAGAACAAGAGAAGACCTAGAGAAGGATTCAGAGATAGGGAAGGCAGATAAAAGAAGGATAAGTTTGAAAAAAGAAGTGAAAGGAGAGAAGGAGAAGTAGTAGAAGAGAATGAGGAGTAGTATCAAAAAAAGGAACAGTTGAGGAGAAGAAGAAGAAGAAGCAAAAAAGTCAGAAGATACGAAGAAGCAGAAGTAGCAGAAAAACAGAAGAAGAAGCAAGAAGAGAAGAAGTAGAAGAAGAAGGAGATGAAGAAAAAGGAGAAGAAAAAGAAGAAGAGGTGGAGGAGAAGGTGGCTAAAAGCACACAGACCACGACAGAACGCGTGGAGAAGCACCGAACTCCTCAAAACAGTTATACTGCGGGCAGTTTACATTGGACCGGTATTCCGTGGGTTGGACTGAGGCCGCACTAAACCACACCTCATATACAATATTTCTATATACACATACCACATATTTATAAACTGTAGTAGAGTGTAGTGAGGCCTTGTTGGTTGAATGATCAGCACCTGGTTTTATGACGGTCTTCACGCATGTGTGCGGTGACTAAAAACAGTACAGAATTGGCTCGGTTGCTCCTGGCTTAAAGAAGGAAAGGTCCAGTTCATTGGGTCGATGAAGGAATTTGCAAGTTGAGAGAGAGTGCGAGAGAGTGAGAGGGTGAGTGAGTGAGAGACAGAGAAAGAGTGAGAGGTAACTTTTTTGAGGGAGAAGGAAGATCGGATTTGACCTTTTCTCGGGCAGATGGCACGAGTTTGCTATTTAATTATTGGTTGAAGATCCACGCAGATGAGAAGATGTGCACTCTCTGGGTCATGTTTTATTAAATAGAAAACATTTTTGTGATGGATATTATGAGAAAATTGTTTTTTTTTCATAGTAATATCAGTATACAGTAGCCATAGGTCGTGGTTTGTTATTTGCTTGTAGTTAACTAAAAGAATGACACGTGTACTCGAATTTTGTTGATGACTATTCAATTGGAATAATCTATACATTCTACAATTTAATTTTTATTAATTCTACAATATTATACAATTTTCTTATCTGGAATACATTCCAGGCAAGTTGGGAGTCTACCGAAAAAGTTGGCCACTCTTTTAAAGAAGATCATTTGGGAAAAAAAATTTGTAGACATAATTGTCTAAAAGTGGTGTAAAAGTGGTTCAAGTTTCAGTAAACTATACATGAGAAAGTGAATCAGTCAATCGAAGTGAGCCATGACCAATCAATTTTTACAATATTTACAGATGATGCATCAGGGAGTTCAGAAGTTTAATTGCAGCTCATTACAATTAATTGAGATAAGAAACCAACTCCTAAATATTATTCATGAGTTGACGAATAGCTTTCTGGTGGTTCGGAACCAACCTAAAACTTTAGGTTCACTCATCTCTCATTATCAAGCCTTAAGCCTCATTACCCACATACAAGGCCTCAAGTGGGCCTCACCCTCATTAATTGAAAAAGAGAATAAACATTATTATTCTATTTAACAATGACAGGACAATTTGATTATAAAATGATTGGAAACCGTAAAACAAGCTTATAGCCCTTACTATTTATTCCATTCCCGAATTTTTATTGCATATATTAGTCCAAAAGAGGCTATGATTCATCACTTTTTATTTTGAAACACTTATTTGTATCTACACAAGTGAACTTCAAGGATAGTCAATAATATTAGTTTGTTTCCAAACAAATTCTGATTGAACCAATCAAATCTACTCTTCAACTCAAAAATCAGTTTTTAAGGCAAGGTACTCAATTTACAGTATCAGGATTCAAAGTACAATTATTCATTCATCTCACAAACATCCAGGTGCATTCTTGCAGATACACGAATACTCAGCATATTCCATTGTTTGCAGCTCGCATTTTGAGGAGACTTACTGCTCCATATTTCACACACTGATAGACACTGTCCTTGTGACTAGAAGTGCCAGAAAATGATGGAATTCACGCTCGATGAACACATGAAATGGGCATGGTATGTCCTAGTGAATAAATCATTATTCTGTCTTTGGAAACGGATTGCTGCCGATTTGGGAGTAGCGTTATGCATGCACATAATATTTATTCGTCATTCCTTTGCTTTACTAAGGCGTCATTCAGCGCACACATACCTCTCTTTTGATTCATGTCAAGTCAATGACTCAATTCATGATCGTCATGATGACTCTTTCTGTATTATTCATTATTGAGCAATTATTCGTTTGAGCAAACGGTTGATAACTTTATTTTTATGACGAATAAACATTAAAATTTGATCGTCATTATGACTTTTTCTGTTTTATTCATTATTGAGAAATGTATCCTTTGAGCAAACGGTCAATAACTTTATTTCTATGACAAATATACATTAAACTGTCAATGCTTTTGTATTTACTCTTCAGAGTAGAATAATTATAAATTTTTCTTAAACAATTGTCAAACCGTTTGATAATTAAAAAAAGACTTGAGTTTGAAGAGAACTAGGATTGATTTGGCATTAAACTTTCATATTTAAGTAATTGGTCTGACAGAATGCTCTTATTACAACTTTTGTCCCCGTTCAAGAGTAGTTACCAGTTACCACCTCCTTCTTCTTCTTCTCATTTTTTTCCACTTCTCCTTTTTCTTCTTCTCCTCCATCATATTTTTGCTTCTTCGAAAAACTGTTGTATTTCAATTTTGAATTTGTATTCCATTATTTAAATGAAGTGTCATGTGATTGTCACAGAGTTTACCAACGAACAATCCAACTGGCAAATATTTTAAACAGGATTTCAAAATCTATTTGCAAATTGAAAATGTGTCCAAACAGAAATTCGTATTATCAATTTCACAAAAATTCCATACTGAGAGAGAAGGAGTTGAAAGGAGATACTATCACTCTTGTGTTAAAATTACATCTGTGATTTTATTGAGTCGTTATAGATCGTTATTATTCAGTATTTCAAAACCAAAAATAACTTGCTGCTGTATCATATAAATTCCAGGTAGCATTTGAGATTATTAATATTATTAGCGTATGGCTTTGAATGGTGGGGAGACCCAAGGGTAGTTCCACCTCGCCGTATATAGTCCAAAGTTCCCTAATGAGAAACCGGACAGTAAGGTTATAGTGAGCACAATACTTTCAATTTACACTTTTCACTTTGAGATATAAATATGTGATGATAATGTCCACAGCAATACACCTTAAATCCATATCTATACTGTACGACATCATGTTATTCCCTTTTTCTTCTCGAGCTTATAAAACCTTGATTCTGAAGAGGTGTACTCACTTAATTACTTGATACTTGTTCTCATCTCACTAGAAACGCGGTCGCGCCGTGGTCGTCATTCTGCAGAAATTCCTCCCACAGAGTAGAATTCAGGTTATCAGGTAGCTCTTCAGGTCTTCCTTTAATTTGTCCTGTCCCTTCATGTGTCATATGGTAGCTGGGACTTTGTTGAATATGTTTGTGCTTGAAAATTTACTTTTTGTGTAGTTGAGAAGTTGATATTGTTGTAATTATTCATATTAGATAAAAAGTTAAGAAATTGTCATGTTGATAGTTGGAAACTAACTATCAATAAAATCTGTGGTTTTTGACAATTTCTTAGTCTTTTTATTTAACTTGAGAATTTAAGCTCATTCCTGGCTAAAGTTCATGTCACCTGCGCTAAATTAATGGATCATTCTAGTCTGTTGGGTGTTATATTGATGGATTTCGTCATTTCGTGTTGGTAGAATGAACTTTGTTGGATATTTTTGTGCTTCAGAATTTAGGCCCATTCCTGGGTTAAAGATGATGTCAAGTGCGCTAATGGATCATTCTTGCCTGTCCGGTGTTATATTGATAGATCTCGTCATTCCGTTTTATAATTTACACTACAATCTTATTAGCTCGACAAGATAACATGAATAGCATGATGTGGTACCATATAGATATTAATTTAATGCTCGTTTCCTTTTCAAGAATGATTCTAGATGGAAGAGTTAGAATTATGAAGTGAAATGAAGTGTCGCATGTCCTTTGCTGGTGGCGTAATCAGATTTACCGCTTCATTCCAACTGTTTACAGCTCTGCATTCCATGCAAGGGCCCTGATTGAACGTGATAGGCTTTCGTGTGTACCATCGATTTAGCCCGGTAGAAAGCCCAGTTGTACGTTCAAATAACGGTTCCAAGCTCAACATATATGCGACTGTCTGTAGTGTCACACTTTTAGGCTACCGGAAACTAAACTAAAGTTATATTGGTACACATTCCAACTTGAAAGAATTATTCAGGTTGATAGGAATAATTGTTCACTAATAAAAAGTCACTAATATTGACACGTTTATAGTAACAGTATTTAAAAAAAATATATTTTAGAACAATATCTGGTGCCTATATTTTTATTGTAACACCACATATCACGAAGGATTGATTAGTTTTAGATATGAGCGTTGAAGAACTGTTCTATAGTTCCTCATAATATGAAATAATTCCTAAAATCACTTTTCTTATATGGTCTACTTTATTCAAATTAATAAAACCAATATAAAAACTTGTAGTATCCTTTTATTAAAACATTTTAACGACAAGTTAAAATGATAAGTTAAATGATATTTTAACTTGTAAATGATCAATTGTCGAAACTAGTCGTTAAAATGTTTCAATAAAAGGGTACTACAAGTTTTTATATTGTTTTTATTAAAATAATTCCTCTATGGTATAATGTATGAGATAATAAGACAACAGTTCAACGCTCCTCTGCCAAATGTCAAAGCTACCTCTTTCATTTCCCTATTGAGCCATTATAGGCCGTTTGTATTTTAGAAGCAAAAATAACTTACTTTTGCAAAGATGTGACATGCATAACTGATGTCTTATTTTATGGTTGATAAAAGATTAGTCTGTTAATATTTTGATGACCGGCATATTGTGAAAACTTGTTTCCAAGTTTATTGAATAGCTTGAATGACCTGGTGACTTTTTTCAAACTTGTGTGACAAGTTCTGAATTGCGCTGATATTTTGCAGAAATCACATATGGTTCAACAACCGGGTGTTGTCACTCAACATCCATTCTTTGTCATAAAATTTGTCAAATCTTTCTTTTAAAAGAAGCCTAAACAGATTCCTTATTACTTCAAGATTGAATTATTCTACTCCTCTATAAAGAAACTATTCATTTCAAATCAGTAATTAACGAGGAAACTGATTCATCCGAACGATATCACCAGTATTCATATAATATTTTTGCATTCTAAATATTTGTACTCTTCCTTTTGAAGCAGGGGAATTATCTAAGATAAGATCCTTAAAACGACTCTGCCTTCTTATCCGATCAATCTCCATGTAACTATCGTTGATTTCTTAGAGATCCTGCTATTCTAGAAGAAATCAAATCAAATAAAGTTTAATTCACAAATACAGTACAGACATAATACAAAATATATAACACTTGTTAATAATTTTCCCCACATAGACAAGTCTGTCTATGAAAAATCTTGAGAGAAATGAATGTTATAAGCATCTAAAGAACTCTAGCAACAGAAAGGAGACACTCTTGAAATTTGGAACATAAACGACCTATACCATGAGATATCTGCTTATGTTATCTTTTCTCTATGGTATATGCTATCTTTTCTCTATGGTAAAGCTCTCTATTCCATATTTCTTGTTGGATGCCACAGTAAAGAACGCCTCCAATTTGAACTATGCTTGATCAGTATAATGAACAATTTTAATAGGTGTAGGTATAGGTCCTTAATTTTTCGTGACAAGATTTAAAGGATACCACCTTTGAAATCCATGCTTTGAAAGGCAACCAACCACACAAAAGCTATGCGTGCCGCTGTATTGTGCTCTTTTGCATGTCAATAAAAGATGTGACAAGCCGATTACCAGCATCACTTTCTTACAATAGTCGGCCATTATAAAGAACACCATTATCCTAGGTAAAAGACAAGCATTAGTTGGTTACAACTAGGAAACTGTTCCATTATTATGGGCCTTGTATTAAGTAACGTTCACTGTTGACACTGTGTATACGCCTTGCTAGTTGTTACATGTCCACAATAACAGCTACTTGAAAAAATTGCTGTTTGTAATTCCTCTTTTTCAACAGAATTAGATCATCTTCTTTCTTTATTATGTGTTGAGTATAAGACACTAGTAATGTGCTTTGTTGACAAAGTAGTAAATATACTTGCATAAGTAATAACCAATCAAAAAGATAGTTCAATATTGTTATTAAAAAAATTGATTTTGAATATAAATGACCTTACATGACTAATCCATTCTATTGGAATGGTCGAAATCTTAATTTATTGACCTAATGGTTTCAACAATCATCTGTGTTTCAACTTCAAACAAACCCAGAATGCCGCTACCAGTTCATCATTGAGTTTTAAGATTAGTTATAGCAGATCATTTTATGTAAATTATCAGAGAAATTGTAGTATTCTATATTATTTCACGTTTATTAAGCCAAGTTTCTCTTAAATAGAGCTGTATATAATAACATAGACATAATGAGCACCAGTTTCTTATGTTGCTAAAACTATCATAAAATTCATATCTAAATAAAATTCATACAAGTATTACAATAATACTTGGAAAATATGACAAAACGGTTTACATAAGCAAAGACAAATTGGTGAAAATAAACTTCCTAGCCCCGCCATTCAACTGAACATGTTTATTGAATTTAAACGTTTCTAGCTCAGTCGTCATGAAAAAAATAAATAACACTTCTATTTCAATTTCGCATCTGTATCATTGAAGTTTAATTTTAATCTCAGAGCAATAACATAGCTTGAAATTGATGGAGAAGTGTTGTTCACGCTTCCAAGACCAAGGAGCGGTGTGATTGGCCAATAGTTTCTCACCTTCACAGTTCGAAGTACATAAGAATCAAATGTGAAATAATCAAGGTATGAAAAACTAACCCAATATTTGAAAATTGTTGACTCGACAATGAAGTCTTGAATGTAATCTGTATAGCAACTAAAAATAGAACAATATACTGGGCAACATAACTTCTGATTTTGTGTATCCACAAAAATATTGAACTTCACCTACTTTCAAAACTGTTGTCCATTTGTAGTCTACAATGACACCATTTAAGAACACTGGTATTTGAAAGTTGAAACGATGTATTTAAATTAAGTCATGTTATCATCAAAATGCCAATCCAAAATAAAGGAATTTCATAATAAATTAAATTCTCAAAGGTTTTCTCTTATACGAGTATACAGTCAGTAATATTTAGTTTGGAGATAGAAAACATTTCTTCATCAAAATTTGAAGCTATCTCTCAATTTCTAGCTACATCTGAAGGCTCATATCAAAGAACTGTAAAAATGTATCGTTTTATTGCTTGAGATTAGATACTTGATCGAAATGGTTTGGGTAGTATCTCAGTGAATCTTTTGAGATTATAATATTAATTTCTAGTCTGTCTGTTAATCCTGATGTAATTTAGATGTGCCCTTGGTTGCCCCCACACTTCATTGTATACTCGTAACAAGATTGGTTGTGGTTTCATAACAAACATTATGTGGCAACCTTGTTGCATTGTCAGACGAGAGTTAAATTCTGATACAACTGAAACTTGTAAGCTGTCCTCTAGATTTTATACTTGTCATGCAGGGTTGTAGAATGAAGATTCCTGAGCGTCTTCTATTATTTGTCTAGGATTTCTCTGTTACCTCCGTCTCACTTCATGCCGTTTATTGTCTCTTTCTTTCGGCCTTTTTATTGTTACCGTCTTATGCATTCTTGTCCGCGTTTCATGACACCGGAATCGTGAAGTCATGAACTGAAAGGAAAGCTGATGAATATCAATGAATGCATTGCAAGGTTAATGATTCATTGGGATGATGCATCAGAAATCATACTGACTGTATCGTCAATAATAACATGAAGTTTCGTAGCTTTTTCAATTTTTATACTTCTGACTTGTTTATTACTATACGAAAATGAATAGTTATAATAGTTTGGAATGTGATGCACTTGATCCGAAGCGGTACGAATAATGTCACATAAGAGTCCTTGGTAGTACTGTACTTGAAGAAAAACTAGGCTCCTATAAAAGGTGCGTACAAACTTATGCACCACGAAGACGCGCTTTTCACTTTTCATCAGCTGATGCAATTCTCATTATATCTGTATTTGTTCAGAAACAGTAAGATACAGACATCATCAGCTGATGAAAAGTGAAATGAGAGTCTTCGTGGTGCATAAGTCTGTGAACACCTTATGAAGTATGTGTTGAAGCACTACCTCCGTAAACAAAGCCATAGTGCATTCGTGTGACGTCAGCACAGGTAGGGCTCTCACACCAATGAAAATTCGTTAATTTCAGCTGATCTACATCAGCTAGTGTTTTTATTGGTGTAGGAGCTCTACCTGTGGTGACTTCACACGAATGCACTATGGCTTTGTTTACGGAGGTAGTGGTTGAAGACTTATTTATAATTTAAATTCAAATTTATCTCCCAAAAAACATAATACACGAATATGAAATACAATATACAACATATTTTGGAATCCCCCTACTAGACTATCCATCTGTGGGGGGGGGGGTTCACATTATC
Source organism: Nilaparvata lugens (assembly GCF_014356525.2). Classification (NCBI taxonomy): domain Eukaryota; kingdom Metazoa; phylum Arthropoda; class Insecta; order Hemiptera; family Delphacidae; genus Nilaparvata; species Nilaparvata lugens. The sequence continues at coordinate 17,244,714 of NC_052511.1, read as the reverse complement.
ACATAAGCTTAATCTGCTCTTAGAAGTTGGGATAATAGTCTGCTGGATGAAAAGAATACAATTTATAGAGAGACATATTTATTGAGAATCGCGTGTCCAGCGGTAGCAAACACTTCTTTGTCCGATTAAATCTGATAAACTGTAAGCGGATAAAATCTGGTACCTAACTCTGTTAAGCTGAACCTTCCTTGTCTGATAAACTTTGATGAATTAATTAATACTGGATTGCCATATTGCTCATATCCGAGTGTTGCAAAATAAGACAGTACGCCCACCAGGATACTTGAACGGGAGTAGCACACGCTATGCAGCCAGTCCTTCATCATTCTTTAAACTTTGTCTTGCTAGAAACAATGAAATATCTGTAGGCTTTTCTCTCGCCCATCAGACTCTCTCACACCCTGTTGAGTGTTGAGGGCCTCCCACACGCGCTCTTGTGCGTGTGAGTGTCACGCGTGTACAAAACAATAATAATACAAGAGTGTGAATAATGAAGGTGTGAGTGTAGAAAAAAGAATCGTGCGGCGTTTGTTGGTCCAATACTTAATAGAGACTTCGATTACAACATTTTCAAGCGTGTAGGTATTGTACCAACTGACAGCAGGGAAAATATTGTATGAACGCTAGGTTCATTATGAGTAATTATTGCATAATTGCGTCTATTAATTATTGGTTGCACTGACTTAATTTTCGTGAGAGGTGGTTTGTTTCAATTGTATAAGTTCAATAATAGCAGAGAAAAAATATAGGTTTATTCTTTCCTATCTGTATTCTTTACTAGAATACTCTGTATTCTGCCACTCTCTGTATTTTTTCCTCTCTGATAATAGTGAGGATATGATCTAATGTAAGGACTACATTAAGGTTAACTTATTTATTTGAAAAGTGTACGTGTAAAGGCTCACAGAAACTTCATGTAGAAACTCATTTACACAGAAAATACATTTTATCAATACAATTTCATTATTATCATAGAAGTGTAGAAAGTTTCGTGAAAATTTAGGGGCTGATGTTTTAATGTGAATTCCTTCAACCGGATGTAGCAATAAATTGGATATTACCAATTCGATTATCTTCAATTACATTAAAATGAATAAGCTTCACCAATCGTGTATTTAGTCATCTTCTACCACTCAAGAACCCCTTCATTGATTTCCCACATTCATAATAATATTGTTGAATTTCAAAGTTTGGTAAATGCTTTGGATGCTGTAGGCTATTTCATAAATGAACATTTGATTCACTATCATATTTAAGTTATCTGTAGTCAATAGTTATTTGTAGCCCCCAATGGTTTGTTTATCTGTGAACTCAAGTTATCAATCGGCAAAACTCTCATCTTTTACAAAAATTAATCTACTGTATTGATAAAAATATATATTTATCTGTTTTTTATTAGCATTTTTTCTATAATCTCACTTTCGTTTTCTGACCCAAGAACTGTTTCAGAGCATCATCTCCTATTATTTATCCTCCATTGACAAAAATCGCTTTGACATTCACTTGAATAATTCTGTGGGAAAGTCTTGGAACCGACGACTGCTCTCAAAACAATTTTCCTCAATTTTCCGCGTCATTGGTTTTTGATGTTTCTTCGTCTGCATAACAGAATTTCCAGTGGCTGAATTTCAAGTGGAAAACCACTTGAAAACGTTCCGAGTTATTTTCGGTAATCAAAACCTGTGGGGTATTTTTTCATCGAAGAGATATTTTTTTGTTTTATCTCAGCAGCCAATATATTTTTCCAAGTACTTTGATCATGTTCTCAGGTACATTTTTTCCTCATAGTAACATACAGCTTTAAAGAGAGATAGCTTAATAGATAGGGTCAGTCCATCATGGCTCCATTCTAGCGAACGATCTTGTAGAAACAATACGTAATATAGCCTATGTTTCTACGAATATTCCATTCATTTCTAGTCATTCATTCCATATACGCACAACTCTATGACCCTTTTCTGTTAACGTTTGCTACACTCTGCGAATGATTAATCTCAACATTCAAAACCTACCGTATCTGAACAAAATGTCCTGAATTCTCTATCCATCACGAACTCTTGATAATACTGCACCTTGTTATAATCGAATCAATAACTGATTGCAAAATTAGAAAATATCAGTAGACAATAAAATTATCTTGAACTCGTCTATTTATCACAAACCGTCTTGTTATCTCCTTGTCGGAAATATTACTTGACTAATATTCCTAAAATATTATCACTTTGATTATTATAAAATATTTCAATATGATTATCACTTTCAATTTAAAAGTGAACCATTGACGGTTCCCATGACCATATTATACTGCCAATGACAGTAGAGCTCAACGGTCATTGGTCAACGGCTAATGGTCAATCGTAGGGATTTCGCCATAATATATACTCTGCTGCTAAATGTTTGAGCTTTCAGTTTACTAGAGATTGATTATGGAGTAACAACCGAAGTCGTATCTCATATTTTTATTGTATTTTTTCTTTAAGGCTACTTTAAATATAAATAAAAATATTACCCTTTGAGTACCCTTCTAAATTATTTTGTCACGACATGTTTCGGCTACTAATGCCATTTTCAAGTAGGGCATATAAGGGTACTCAGATTAATGTTTTCATTCATATTTTTAATACATTGGTGGTTTTGATGGTATCATGTAGTTTTAATTCAATATGGATATCTACAACATCACGGACACTAATTTGCCTTCTTTGCGTCGAGTTCTTTCAAGAAGTATTTTCATAATTCTTTTAAAGATGGAAATGATATATTATGGTTCCTTTATCCATTCCAAACTGCCATGTGTTAACGCACTATTTCTAAGTTCTGAACAATGACATGTAACCATTTATTGAGACAGAAAAAACATCAAAATAGTTATAAAATTATTATATATTTGAACTTGAACATAACATTTACATAAATACTTGAACATTTATGTGACAAATCATAGATGTTTTTAACGATTGTACTGACCAAACATTTTTCTATGTTTGCATCATCTTATAATATATAAATGAATTTAAGTTCTTTTCCATGCGCTAAACTCTATAACATTGATGTTATCAGCCATAAAAGTCTCATCCTTGGAATTCTATAGGTGGATCATTAACAGAGCCCACCATTTATAGACATGCAGCGGAAAATTTTTGAATAACGATTCGGGGAGAATTTGAAGTTTCAACATAACACATGCAAGTAGCAAGTGGCCTTTCACCGGACTTTGTAAGTGCGGACAAGGGGAGCGGGTGTGGGGGGGCGAGAGTTTAGGGGGGCACATCATGGCGTAATGAATAGTCGATGTTGTAACAGCTCTCCTCTTCAGATTCCGATCGCTGGTAACCTCTATTGAATTTATATTTATATTTTTAGACTTTCACTGCCGTTACCAGTCGGCCACATTTTTAGTGAGAGGATGATGTTGATGACCTCAATAGATTGACCCAATTCGAGGTCAATTATTGCAAATAGAATAGTGCCATTTCAAAAGTAACTGAATGGTCGATTATTGTGAGGGTGGGCAGTATTGTTCAGGTGTCATTCTGCTTCCATTCATTTATTCATTCATTGTGTTCATGGCAATAACTGTTTGGGTGTTTTATTTATTTATTAGATAGAGCAAACAATACAATAGTCGTAGAAGAAAAAACAGGCCATTGCCCAAAACGACTTCAATTTTCTAATTTTGTTTCAAATTGTCCAAATATTTGGACATAATTTATTGTGTTCTTCAATATTCGGACCGATTTTTGACTGATCAATTCTCTCCCATGATCCACAATGTTGAACCTACCCAATGTTGACTACCTACGTTAGTCAATGGAAGCTATTCTAAAAAATGTCGCTATTTTCCAATACTTTTTAAAATTCTGTCATAAGTTCAAACTCAACATTTTATCATTGAATTGAATTGGTTTGTTTTTTCAGATAGATAGCAGGTTTGATGCCTAGTGAGATCGGACTCCCCATTTTGACTATGATATTGCGGGGATGTGTTGACTAAAAGATTGATGATCATTTTGCTGCTTCGTATATTGTTTTTTAATAATATTCTTATTTGTAGTGTATCAAATCACTACATGATTCACACTACATGTAAGCATTTGTAATGTATCACATCTATTCAAGTCAAAGTAATTCCCATTTGACTCGGTTATCGTCGGATTTATTGAGCAAACATGATAATCATTAATTTGAATTATCTTGTATACATCATTGATTTAGAGCATAGACCATTTTATAGAGCATAGATCTCAGCCTTCATTTTATTATCATCCCGTTCTCCGTGGGTAAATTATATTCTCAATGAGTTGGAGGATACTGATATCTGATTATATTCTAGTATTTCTATTCAATAGTACATCTTCTAGTGACTGTTCTATTCAACTATTAGATACAATTTTTCTATGGTGGTACAGGAACTTGTAACAACGAAATCGTTAATAAAATTCACTTTCCAAGTTTTGTACAAAATATGTAAATTGAGGAAATCTAGAATAAATGAAACTCAGTTGAATAATGAAAATTTAACTTGTAAATTCACGAATTAAACTGCACTCTACTGATCGAATAAGTGATACTATTGACAATATTCAATAGTGTTTCCATTCTGTACAATTAGTAATGTAAGTTTTCCTCTTGACCGTGCTATAATTTCATCATTATAATTATATTTACCGATATAACATGATATTATACATTTCACCGGATGGAAATCCTGAAAAACAGGAAGGTCTCTGTCACGAAAAGCATCCTTCTCAGATTTCATTAGTCCAAGAGTGTGTTAGACAAGGACAAAGCAATTAGAATTGAAAGGTTCGTCTGAAAAAAATACAGCAAAGTAAAAGTCTGCATCAATCAAGGTTGGAGACTTCGTTTATGCGTTTACTGTCACTCAATTGCGAAACCAGGAAAATAACATTTACTTTTCTGTTTTACTATTATTGTTTCTCAGTGCAATTTCAAGTGGTCAGCTCAGGAAGATTTCAGAAATCGAAAGTACGGGAAAATGTTGTCTGTTTTATTTGATAATTGTTGTCATTTTTTCTATTGTACGGTTCAAATTCTATTGTAATCTTCATACTTCAATAGTTTTGAACGATGTACGTCCAAAGACTCCATGAAATTTGTTTCATACCCCATTAGTTTTGAAAGTTATGTACTTGAAGTGTTTTATATTTTTTATAGATCTGAGAAACACAAGTACTGTATTTCTACTATTCTTTCACATTTTATTCGAAAGGAGGAAATATTATTATTTTGTTATCCACTCTTATGAGTATACTATCATTCTTTTGTGTTCTTATTTGTTTGAATCTTTATTTTCTTCTCTTCTCTCTTGTTTTGAAAAGTTAAAATTGTATTCCTATTCGATTTATTACGATGCACTCTAGACAGTCGAAGTTGTTCACCGAGAGTAGGTCATAAATAAAATTGTATAATATTATGTAAATCCTTCAAATTATGATTTTTAGTGTTACGTACACAACGCTAATACATCTATACGCTAATAGATCCATTTTCCATCAACATAGAATAATTTATTCTTTTTTCTGCCAAATTGAATTTAACTTTAGTAAATGAAAACGACTTGATATTGTCAAAACCACTGATTTATTAAAACAATTTGAGATACTACATTGGGTTGTTCCGACATATGAATCTCTGGTAAACTGAAAGCTTGAACATATTGTTTGGGTGAAGCCCTACGATTGGTCATCAGCTGTTGACCAATGAAGGTTGAGCTATACTGTCATTGGCCGAGACTAAACATGCTAGTATTCAAGATTTGTTGATGTTCTCATGACCATAGTTGGAATAGTTGGGCGTGACTACTCTCGGCTAATGACATTAGAGCTCAGCGATCATTGGTCAATAGCTAATGGCCAATTGGTAGGCTTCTCCCTCACAATATATTCTGATGCTCAATGTTTAGCTTCCAGGTTATATTTATGTATTATTTTGAAAGCCAATAAGATAAGTGTTGAGCTTCGTTAATAAACTTCTCTTTGTACCATATTATTTTCATTGTATTTATTTCCATCACATTCTCCTACAGTGAGGTCCACGTTATAAAATGGCAGTGAAGAAAGATAGCAGAACAAAGTTGCCAAACCTCTGTCTTGTCAATGCCTTCTATAGATGGTAGCTGATACAATATTATTGATGTAATATTTACTGTTCATTCTCGTTTAAAATAATCAATTATATTTTATTAAGCAAGAAATTATATTTTCCAATAATTTCATAATGAATTTTCATAATTAAGATGAAATATTTTGTTAATTAATTATTAACTCTACATTGTTAAAAGACGATCTGGCAACAAAGCAAAGAGAGAAAGAGCTATCTGCTTTGTTGAATGATAGACAAGGATAGCAATACCATTGCTAATCAAACACTGCCATTATAATGTGGACCTCACTATAGCATGGAGCATTGATAAGCAAGTTACATGAATATAATATAGGAGCACTGTTATGCTAGGTACATGAATAACATGGAAGTATGCAAGTTCTCTCATATTATACATGCAAGTAGGATCTGCAAACTGCAATATTGATGTTACGGCTCGAACTAGAATCAGGAACATCCAGGTGATTTATGCATATGAACTAGGTTCTCTTATTAAGGCAGATGCTAATGCAACAGGACATAGAAAGTCAGGATTAACATTTGAATCGCTTCTATAATTGGCAGAGACGTTCTCTCCATCCAATCATTGAAGATACTCTGTTTTCTATTTATGATTTGAATTCATTGATCCACATCTAATAAGAAAGATTATTGCAGTCTAGCTGTTGTAATACTTACTTTAATTATTGGACTTGAAGTCATTTTGTAGTCTATCTGCCGGTTGCACAAAATTCGGTTAAATTTCAATCGTGATTAATTCCACGGTAACCAATGAGAAAAGCCGTCTTATCAAAAAGGCCTTCTCTGATTGGTTCTCGTGAAATTAATCACGGTTAAAATTTAACTAGTTTTTGTGCATCCGGACTTATGTGTTTTCCTATCAATTTAGGTAATTAATTGATGATTCATTTAATATTATTTTTAAAACATGTTGTTATCCATGATATTCAGGAAAAATCTATTAACTTCTTTCTGTATCAGAAAACTATGAAAAATATTTGAAGATTGACACATTATCTTTTTTTACTTTTTTCCTATACGCAAACAATACCAAATATTATAATAATATTTAATCATTCTTCCATGCTGCATAGTAAACACATAATACAAAGCTCCTTTTCCTCCAAATATTTCAATATGTTGTGGTCGAGAAACGAAACAATGCTATTGCACGGTTTATTGACTCACCAACCTTTCTTCCCACTGTCATGAGAAAGTAGAGCTATAATTTTTTCTGGCTATAACCTTATATGGATGTTTCAATCAATTGATATTGACTGAAGCATTCAAATTCAAAGTACTGAACAGTACAATCACTGTCAGATAATATTGTAACTATTGTAGAATATCAACAATGTAGTGGTGATTTGGAATCCAGCATGGCTTGTTTCATAACGGAGACAATAATGATTTCAAAACTGATCGAGCAGATTATTAGCAACGGGAGACTTTATTATTATTGTACAATACTGGAACACTAGGGATTAGGTCATTTGTGAGAACATGATGTTTTATCATAATTTTGTATTGAGATATTTAAATTTTGAAATACTATGTGACTACAATGTACCAATTATCTTGAGCCAAACTCCTGCACTTCTTGTATTTCATGTTTATTATTGTTGTAAAAAAACGTTTATAGTCCAGACAACGAATGCTCATAAAAAGGCATAGAGGGAAAAGTGTAGAACACAATTTTTGACCTTGCAGCTCTTTAAAGGGTAGTAAGGGGGTAAACATATCAAAAGTCCTCACTCCTACCCCCTATGGTTATTTTGTTCTGCTTATCCAAATTATTAGAAAAATTGAAAACAGCTTACATAGACCGTCTATGTAGGGCTACTACATAGACGGTCACTACATAGGCTACTACATATTTTTTCAATCAACATTTCAATCTTCTTTGCATGTATATATTTTTTAAGAGTTCTCAATAATCATTAGAAATTGGATGAAACCTATAATTGATATTTTTTCAATATATAATTCAAAGAATTAGACATTGATGTTGTCAATACCACTCAATTGATGTTGATTTTGAGAGTGGTAGAGACAACATCAACGTCTCAGGTCCGTATGCAGATACTCGGTTTAAAGGGAGAAATGTCAGCTGTTCGTTTAAACCCCATATGAAACACATTATGATAAATGCAACCATATCTACCAGTACACGTGGTTTAGCGTTAAACGTAGTGTTAGCATATGGCCATCATTCTTTCAATTTTGGAGAAATACTACATCTCCTCTCATACAATCAGATTATCAATATATACTATCAGCATTGATCCTTCTTTTACAATAAAATATACATTGATGTAGATTGTAGACTGTAGAGTAGCTGGCCAAATAATAATTCAGATAATCAAACATTCATTATGCATACTCTACCATATCTGTTTACTCCAATACCTTGACTGTATCAAGTTCGGTGTAATAACGTTGATTGAGTAACATTCGTCTTCATTACGTTTAGCTTAGAAAACGACAGGAGTCAAATGCCAAACCGACTCTGAAAAAAAGACGTAGCTTGCACTCTCTGATGAGCAAAAACATTAGAGTTCAGAGCTCGTGTGGATGTACACAGATATAGAAAGAGAGAGAAATAGCCGATATAGGCATGAAGAAAGGAGAGAGAAATAGCCGCCGGTTTGTAATTTGCCGACGACGACGGTTGGTTTGGTTTGGCTTGCTGTGGCGAGGAAGAAATCTTTTGAGGCGGTCGGTACACTTTCTAAAGCCGGAGTCACCGGAAAATCGCGATCTAATGGAGGATGATGGTCGGTCTGCAGGAGAGAGAGAAGGATGAAATCAAACAGAGAGAGTGAGAGAGTAAGTGAGGATGGTCCGTTTCCTGACTGAGGTCGAGAGATCATCTCTGAAACTTGGCTTGATCGAATTGTTGTTTGGTATCCTGTGGAGTGAGATCAGTCGTTTCCCATTTTCTGCACGAGTATATGCTCAGAATTTATGTCAGATGTATTTTGTTTCAAGTCAATATGTCGTACAGTACTCAGAATCCATGTTAGATGTATATTGTTTCAGACAATATGTCATACTGTTGAGAGGATTTATAGTTCGGGGGTGGTTCTTGGATGACATGTTGGTGAGGATAGGAGGAGCTTCACAGTAGAAGGAACTCTCGAAAGTTGTACACTCTGTATTGAGAGTGTATATTTTTTACCAAAGAGAATACAACTAATAGATCTTAGATTCTAATTGAAAAAAATCCAGTTTGTTCGACAGAAAAATTCCATAATATCAAATCTCATTCAACAAATTTTATCTTAGATTTTATTTTTCCAGATATTAAATGAATATTAACGAATTTCTATATGATTTGGAATTCCTTTTAGATTAATTTTTGAAGATGTAATTTGTTGTGAGAAAAACTCTTGGATATAAAAGGAGCACTCAATTAATTTCTTGCATTCAGTATTTAAAAAAATAAAAAATTATTTACATAGACAGTGGATGCAACTGTATTATTCGAAACAGCAATAGAAAATGTTTCAAGTACTGTAATTGTTTAAATGCATCGGAGACTGAAACAAAATATTAAGATCCATCATAAAAAGCTATAAATATTGAACAGTAAAGAGTCAGATTTCCATGCATTACAATTTTCAAAAATTATAAAATAAAGATAAATTAATAATGATAATTTTCGTGAATTTGCCAGGTTCCTGACTGTGAATAGACTTATAGTTTTTGACTGCTAACACCCAATCGCATAATAATCTTAAATATGTTGTACAGTATACTTTCTTTCAAACTAAAATCAAATCTCATCAGATGCTAATCTCCAAACCATCCATTCATAACAAGGTGCATTCCACTTTAATTATCATAATTAACGAAACTATAATCCTGCAGCATTCCTTTATGGGCCAGTAATCTCTAGTAACGAATTGTATTAGAAAGTGAACAAGGAGTCATCCATTAGACGAAATCAAACATCTGAAACTTATCTCAAGTGAAGAATCAGTTAGCTGGAGGCAGCGTGTTCTGCATTACAGTAATCTACCCAACGAATCTGAACGGAACCTAAGTTCAAGTATTACTTCCTAACTTTAACTTCAAGGAGTAATTACTTCCTGTCTAGGTTAGGTTAGGTTGAGCTACCGTTTCTGTAGAGTGTAGACTTCGCCTACAGGATCCATGCACTCAGTAAATTATGTTCTCGGCTTGCTGTTAAAGGATTATATTAGTAAGACTGCTTCTTTTACTTGAGTTTGAATTATAGTAATAACACTACTTCTTTTTCTTGCGTTTCGACTTCTTTTTCGTGCAGTTTAATGCTATGGCGCGCGTATTTGAAGACACAAAAGCCTGCAATGAAGATTGGTTTTCCTCTCTATCGATAGTGCAGAACGTCGACTCTTCTGCCTGTTTAGCAGTTAGCTTTCTTCTAATGCCATTGTATTAGTGCCTAATTCCACTTCTTTTAGTTAAGCATACGTAACAAGTAGCCCTGCTTTTTGTCTCTGATCATTATATTACCCAATTGTCATTTTTTCGAAAAACGGTTATATGTTCACAATTTAGAACTGAAAATAGTTTGATTCCCACTGTGGTTGTGTAATTATGGGGCTTGTGAAAATAGATCAACTGCTGGAGAGTTAGATAAATAGATCTGATAGATAAATAGATAGCTAGATAGATAGGTGAATGCCAATTTATTTAAAGTGTTGTGGGCGAAGTTGAGGCAATTAGAGTACAGTACCTCTTCCACCTAACCCACGAGTTAGTCAGGTTTTAAGGAACCGTTGATTGACTAGGTAATTTATTTACAATAATTCTTCGCGTTCATTCAGAAAAATTCAGTAGTCCTGTATAGGAAAAAAGCTTTCATACAATCATGTCATAAACTATCTCTTAGATCACAAACTCTATTTCTATCAGATTGTGTGAGATCCTTTTCCATTTATAACTTACTGAATGACTCATATTCTTCAATTTACATCGATGACATTTTAGAATGAGGGGGTCTGGTTATATAGTTTTCAGAATGTTCCAATGTGAATATTATTCAGACTGCTGCTTGCATTAAAATAGGTGTAGAAAATCATAAGATTCTAACAGTTTTTAGGGATGAACTTACTGTACCTAACAATAAAAATGTATACTCTTTAAGTGTGTTCTTAGAACAATATATTTCAATTTTTGGTAGATTATATTTTTAATATGTTAATATTTCCTATTCCAGTTATAATAATAATAATCATAATTGAGAATGATATTGTATGCATCAATAAATGAATAAATGAATAATGTGAAATATTAAAACTAAATAAGTTTAGTTTTGAAGCATCTAAATTTGAAATCTGTGAAAATACTTGAGGACTGAAAATTTTGTGAATTGAAGAACTACAAGACTTAACCTATTTCGGACTATGTGTTATCTAAATTTGGGTCAGGAATGGCACAAGGTTACCTTATTTGTCCTCTCCCTATCATTTTCATAATGTACTTATTGTATAAATGAATGAATAGATGAATCTTTTAAGGACCTTCGCAGTAGATCATTTCTCATTACTAATTTTATTTTATTGTGTTTTTCAGAAATATGCAGAGAAAAGGGGTGGGCAAGAACAGCTGCTCAAAAACTTAGACACAAAGTACTATTACTACACAAGGACAAAGGGTCTCTTCAGGACGTGCTTCCCTAAGGAAAGACCAAGGGCTGGTAAGTGCTCATCCATTAAAATCTTCCTTTCATTTATATGTTCATATGTTCAGGTGAATTCTCATATTTGTTTTTAGTTTCAGCCTAGTAATATTGGTATTTAAAAAGAGTTTAATATTAACATTATTACCAAAGCGTGGAGTAGAAATGGGGGAATGAAAAAATGAAACGTAGAACCTTGAGAAGCATCAAGTTTGAAATGAGAAATTTTCAATTTATTGAACACATTGGTAGTTAAAGAATCAACAACATTTTTCGCATGTGGAACTTACAAATATTCTCATCGCAAAAATAGTACTGAATTACAGCTATCCTGCAGCAGTCTACTCTAAAAAATTGACACTTGTAAATATTTTTCATTGTATCTTGTATCTGATGCTATACATGGAAATCCAAACCGCATCCTTTCAGAACTATTGTAAGGGCTGAATCTTCTTTTTATATATTCCTCTTCAAATAACATTTTCATAATTTTTAAAAGTTACATCATAATGCAACAACTGAACAACTATTTGAGTCATATTCCATAAGTTCTCGTTTCAATACAGTTATTGTTCATGTTAATATTATAGGCATAATATTTGCCTATAATATATGCCTATTCTCATGGGCCCAGAAACCAAGCACAGGGTTTTTTTTATTCCATCCATTCCTATGCTTATTCCATGATAGTAGGATCATAGTATCTACTGTAGAAAGAGGAAAATTACAATACAGGTTTTTATTATCAGTAATTTAATTTTGATTTCATAAAACCATCTTCATAGGAAATCAGTGATAGTTCAATTATATTTGTTTGTATTTATTCAGTGAATCAAAATGTTATTACGTTATTAGTTAAGGATAATTCTAGTTATGGAGAGGTTTTTTTAATATCCACTGTAGAAGGAGTAAAATTACAATACTGATTTTTATCATCAATAATGTAAATTTAATTTCATAAAAACCTTCTTCAATGGGAAAGATCAGTGGTAGCTCAATTATATTTGTCAGTATTTATTCAGTGAATCATGATGTTATTGCATTATTAGTGAAGGATGATTTCCAAATTATAGAGAGGTTTGTTTAATATCGACTGTTGAAAGAGGAAAATCACAATACAGGCTTTTATCATCAATAATGTAGATTTGAAAACAAAATGTCATAAAACCATCTTTAATGGAAATGATCAGTAATAGCTCAATTATTGTATTTGTATTTATTCAGTGAATCAAAATCTTAGTGAGCTATTAGTAAAAGATGATACAGAATCTATAGATATGTTTGTTTTAGTTCTATATTTTTGTTTGTTTTGTTTTATACTCTGATTTTTCCCAGGTTATGATCATTGAAAGAATTATGATATGAATGCTGGATTATGAATGAAATTCTGGTCATAATCAAAGATAGTAATTTCTATTTGAAAAATTTAACAAAATTCACTTGGGCCTTGGAAAGCATCAGCAATGATATAATCAGCTTCTAGTTCTGTCTCGGAATAGTATTCTTATGACCATCTCTTTGATCATTCAAAAATATTCCTCATACTAATTTTCATTTTCCAATTAATCGGGCTCTCTCTAGTTTATTAGATCTTGCTGACATGCTAAATAATGTATTCTTCTTAGACTACTCTGATGGGCGTTTTCATGTGAGAGTTTGCAATATTTTGAGACACTTGCAATTTATGGTTCTTGCAATTTGGTGCTCCAGGTTGCAAAAGGTTATACGGTATTACACATTCACGCAATGCTTGAGAAACTCTGATTAACCACAAAAACTGAACTCTTTTTACTCATTTGCTCTGAGTTGAATGTGAACATTGATCTACTTATGTAACTATTTTCTAGAAATTGTTTGATGTGAAATAGCTCCTCCAACATACATATGAACTCCATTGCTTTTTCCAAATTAGAATGGTATTGCTTTCGAGAATTGATCAAACCAATAAATTGGTCATAATGTGTAATTAATATAATATCAAAATTAATAATTGTGATTGATTTAATCTAATTTTGAAGTATTTTTAATTTAAAAACAATCTTTGTGTGTTTCGAATTGTAAATTGAGTGTGTAATAGGAGAATGTTAAGTGACACATAACTTAACTACATTTGGACTGTTGTATAAATTAGAATTGGAACCGTTTTGGGCTTATAAGCCTGTAGTACTTTTCTGAAAATTGTTGAGAATTTAATTCTGAAAAGAATCATGTAAGCTTTATGAGGAGAGAACTAATAACTCATAGGTTGTAGCTGATTGCAAATAAAATATTCTGTTTTTTATGAAAAGTTTGATTCTATATGAAAGTAACATATCTAAATGACATTTAATTTATACCAAAAATCTAAAGATGGTGTTCAAAGTGACCTCCGTTGTTCTGAATGCATATGTTCAGACGTCTTCTCATCGATTGTCGGACCCGTTCAAATATTCCAGAGTCTGCTTTATCATTCTATTCCGTTCAAAATCCTTAATCGGAGTTCTTCATGGTATTAATCGGAGTATTGTATACCAAGGTTTTCAAGTGTCCCCAAAGATAAAATCCAAAGGATTTAAGTCTAGTGTCCTAGCTGGCCATGGTACTGCCCCACCTCCGCCTATCCATTGATTTGGAAAGCTGTGATTCAGGTGTTCACGAACAGCAACACTGAAGTGTGCTGGAGCTCCATCATGCATAAACCAAATGTTTTGGCGCAACTGAAGAGGTACATCCTCAAGTAAGATAAATAGCTCCTCTCTCAAAAGGTTTAAGTAGATTATGCCATTAAGCCTGGGAGGAAGCTCGAACATAAGTAGATGATCTCCTATGATTCCTGCCTAAATGTTTACTGAAAACTGATGTTGTGGACGATTAGGATTGATGGCATGAGGATTCTCATCTGCCCAATATGTTGGTTGTGGACGTTAACGATAGCTGTTCTTGTAAAGTGTGCCTTGTCGGTAAATAAAACGGTTGTTAAAAAGTGTTTTTAAAATCATCGGCAAATACCAGCACGGGGAATACAGTCTCGTGGCAATAGAGTATGAACTTTCTGGAGGTGGTATGGATGTAATTGTTGCTCTTTTAGTATCCTCCAAATGATAGATTGATTGACATTAAACTGAACTGACAAAAACAAAAAACACAGCGCGGTTACAGTAGGCATAACTTACAGTTTGTTGTTTTGTTCAACAGTGAGCTAAAATATTTCTGAAAATAACTTTCAGCTGATAATTCCTTTTTAAATTTTTTTTTATTTAAAACAAAATAAATCAGCTGTTTTGGAACAGCTGTTATTTAAATCCATGTTTTATTTGCAATCAGCTACAACCTATGAGTTATTAGTTCTCTCCTCATAAAACAGCAAGTTTTTGTGGTGTAACGTACTACATAATAATACATTTCATTCAATTTTCATTTAAATTTAGTTTACACAGCTTACATGATTCTTTTCAGAATTAAATTCTCTACAATTTTATATTGCGAAAAATTATTTGTTTACTGGTCATTAAAGAAAGTTATTAGGCATCAACCGTAGAAGTCTGTGTTTTTCTACTTAGATCTTTTGCATATTACAACATTTTTCTCAAAAACTACTCATACTACAGCTTCCAGACTAGTTTTATTCAATTTTTTTAGATATTATTCCATATGAATCCAGCATAAGTTTTTCAAGAACTAGTCCCCAAACAATTCAGCATCGGTGTATTACATCAGAGGAACTGAATTCCGGGCGAAATCTTTCATCCTGTATAGATCGCTTATGAAGCGTTTATGGATATATGTTTATAAGTACTTTTCTTATTTTTACCTCTACTCACGAATTAAATTATTTTACCATAAATAATAATCACCCTGTATATATCATACAATCATGTTTAATATTTTGATTTGTATTTTTAATGAATAAGTAGAAATTGAATTGAATCTTTTGAAGACTAAAACGTAATTCTGAAGTACTGCAGTTGAAGTAGATCTGAAGCAGTAATTGAACATAATGTTAATAACTGTTACCTAGTGTAATACTATGTTCGGTAACGATTATTTTGAGAGACAGGCATGAATTTGTCTCGCTATAATCCCAAATACATTTACAGAGTACCGTTCAAGTTGATATCGTTGGTTTACCGTTTAGCCAGCCTATTTACTCTATTGGCACTTAATAATAGCTGAGCCTGGCCTGAGTAGCGGTTCTATATTTCACGGTTGTTGTTCCAAGGCGGCGTATTATCTCTGTCAACCTTCAGGTGCCTAGGCTGGAGAAATTTTGATAATGGGAGAATATTAATCCTTGTCAGGTCTTTCAGATTAAGGGACTTCTTCTTAATGCTACTGGTATCTAGTGTTGACGCTAATGAGAATATTATAAGCTAGAAACTGGTGAAAAATGTTCATTGTAGTATGCTTCAAGTCTTTAATTTCTCAAGTTTGATTCATTCCTAGGAATTCATTAATTTTTATCAAGCCTTACAAATTAAGGAATCTCTCTAATACTATTGCTATCTTGTCTTTTGACTCATGAGTCCACAGTTATGCTGTCAATGACATTGAGTAACTAATGTGAAATAATATATCATGTTTCAAATTTTGTTTTATTATTTTTCAACTATGAGGGCTCTTCCCTCATGTTTTCACAATTTATTATTCAATATTATCATAAAGAGAATTTAGCATAAGAAGATATAGGGCCTTTATGTTCCAAATTTCACTTTTAACTCAATCCGATACGGTAGTCGATTTCTGGTAGTTAAATTAGTTATTTTTCGTTAAGTCATGTAACGCTGGTAGTCTCTCATACTGTGCCTTATTACACTATCACCTAGCCAAAACAGTAATAATAGACAGTAATGAAAAATTGGCTCGAAATTTAGAACATAAACCTATAGACCTACCATGGGATATCTTTTCTCTATGATATTACCTTCCTCAAGTTTCTCAACATACTTTCCAAATTACGTTTGGAACGTTTGTTCTCAAAATACGTTCCATACCAACCAAGAAGCTGGAAAGGTAGCTTTCATAATAATTAATAATTGAAAAGAAACTAGCATAATCAGGATCAAGCTTAATTCATCTCCAAAAAACACAATACAATCATCAATAATGCATCACAATATAACTCAATACTGCACTGGGAAAATACATTTATCTCTTTAATACGAGGATATGTGACCTATGAAGTTAGTGAATGCTCATTTTAAAGTAGTGGTTGATTTCCAAGTTATGTGAACTAGGGAATTAAAACTTGACATTCAGTTGTAATGATACCTAGTATGTGAAGAGGATACTAGGTGACGCCTGCGCAATTATACCAAATTCCATCAGAAATCGTTGAAACCAAGGGGTCTAAAATGAGGTCCACGTTATAATGACAGTGTGTGATTTGCAATGGTGTTGCTATCTTTGTGTATTGTTCATCAAAGCAGATGGCACTATCTCTTTCACGCATTGTGATGTTACCACATGGATCATCAACAATGTAGAAATTCAACTAATTGATAAAATATTCAATCTCAATCATGAAAATTTATAATCAAATCTTTAAAAAATATATTTCCTTGACAAATAAAATATGATTAACTATTTTCAACAATAATGAACAGTTAAATTAATCAGATATACCAGTATCAGCTGTTTGGGTGGCAAGGCTGAGATCTGGCAACCCTTTTCTCCTATCTTCCTTCCTACACTGCCATTATAACGTGGACCTCACGATAGGATGCAATGTTTTTGTAAAATTGGCTCGAACCAAGAGACTCATCATTTGAGATTTTCCATATACATCTGGTAATGAACATGATTTAGTCACACTCAATATCCTGGAATTATCATATGGAATTGCATTTAAAGGTGGGTCTGTGGTTGTCGTAATAAAATCAGGTTATTAGTCACACTCAATATCCAAATGAAATTGTATTAAATGGTAGGAGTTTCGTTGTGGTAATAAAATCAGGTTATTCGGATTCGATTTTTATGACTGTTGAAAAAAGCCGGAAACTGGTCATCGTTGACAAGTAGGCTGGGAATATTTCTGTGTGGTCATTGCAAACTGCAGTTTTGAGTTTTCTATCATTCTTCCCTGCATCCGATAAACAGAGCAGGCAAAATGCTATCAACCATCCGTGACCTGATGACCGCTCATCTTTAACTCTTTCTCACTCTCTTACTTCTTCTTTATGGTATTTGCTTATTCTCTACTTCCTCATTTTTTTGTCTACCTTCTCTGTCTTTTCCTCTTCCTCCTACTTATCCTCTTCCTCTGGCTCTTTCATTTCTACTAATTTTCGTATTCTCCTATCCTTCCTTTCTGTTTTCTACCTTCTCTATCCTCTCCCTCTTCCTACCTCTCTCCTTCCTACTTATCCTCTCCGTCTGGCTAATCCTTCTACCTCCTTCCTATTCACATCCTTATCCTCTTCTCAATGATTTGATCCTTCCTTTAATTCCTCCATTCCTATCCTTGTATCTAAATTATTTTATCAACATCTCTCTTGTTTCACTCTTCACTTCTTCCTCCTCCTCATCCTCCTAGTCCTCCTCCTCTCCCTCCTCCTCCTTCTTCTCCTCCCCACTCTCTTCCACCAATCATTCCACAGCCTTCTCTTCTAATCTTCCTTCTCTCCTACTTCTCCTTCTCTTCTTATACTCTTTTGTTACTGGTTTTCCTTCTCTCACACCACTACTGATTCTTCTCTTCTACTTCTTTTTCTTCTACTCTACTACTTCTCCTCCCCGCCTACTACTGTTCCTTCTCTCGTACTACTCCTTTTTTCCTACTGCATTTTCTTCTCTCCTTTCACTTCATCTTTGCTAAATACTTTTCCTTCCATCTACTCCCTTTTAATCATTCTCCTCAATATCCTCTTTTATCCTGCTTTTTCTCATTCTCCTTCCCTTTCTCCTACTCTTCTACTTTTCCTGCTCGACCTATTTTGATCCCTATTTCTTCTTCTACTCCTTCTTCTCTTCTATTACTACTCCTCCTCTTTTCGCTCCTTCTCTATTACTGCTACTCCTCTGTTCTATCGTCATTCTCTGAATCCTTCTCCTTGACCTCTTATTTCCTTCTTTCCCATTCTCTTCCTTTTTCCTCATTTTCTCCTCGTCCTTCATCTCCTCCTCCTCCTTTTCATCCTCTCCTCATCCTCCTTTCCCTCCTCTCTTTCTCATTTTCCTTTTTCTCCTCTCCTCCTCCTCCTTTTTCTCCTCTCCTCCTCCTCCTCCTCCTCCTCCTCCTCCTCCTCCTTTTTCTCCTCTCCTCCTCCTCCTTCTTCTCCTCCCCACTCTCTTCCACCAATCATTCCACAGCCTTCTCTTCTAATCTTCCTTCTCTCCTACTTCTCCTTCTCTTCTTATACTCTTTTGTTACTGGTTTTCCTTCTCTCACACCACTACTGATTTTTCTCTTCTACTTCTTTTTCTTCTACTCTACTACTTCTCCTCCCCGCCTACTACTGTTCCTTCTCTCGTACTACTCCTTTTTTCCTACTGCATTTTCTTCTCTCCTTTCACTTCATCTTTGCTAAATACTTTTCCTTCCATCTACTCCCTTTTAATCATTCTCCTCAATATCCTCTTTTATCCTGCTTTTTCTCATTCTCCTTCCCTTTCTCCTACTCTTCTACTTTTCCTGCTCGACCTATTTTGATCCTTATTTCTTCTTCTACTCCTTCTTCTCTTCTATTACTACTCCTCCTCTTTTCGCTCCTTCTCTATTACTGCTACTCCTCTGTTCTATCGTCATTCTCTGAATCCTTCTCCTTGACCTCTTATTTCCTTCTTTCCCATTCTCTTCCTTTTTCCTCATTTTCTCCTCGTCCTTCATCTCCTCCTCCTCCTCCTTTTTCTCCTCTCCTCCTCCTCCTTTTCATCCTCTCCTCATCCTCCTTTCCCTCCTCTCCTTCTCATTTTCCTTTTTCTCCTCTTCTCATTCTCCTCCTACTCCTCCTCCTTCTTCTCTCATTCTCTTCTCCCTTCACCCTTCTGACCTCTCAATTTTTTCCTGACCAGTAAGTTGGCATTTCGTGCTCGGACCCACCTGACCGATGGACACCGTTACTCTGCCTGACCTTCCCCGGCGTCGCTTAACTGACACTTTGCGTTGCAGTGGGTGCACAAGAGTCCGGCTCTAATACAAAGGCCGACAAAAAGCAAGCTCGCTAATTAAGGGCAAAGAGGCTACTACCAAACAGGATAAGAATGTACTATTTCTATTTTCTTTTCTGGTACTGATATGAATCACAGGAAACTCATAACGAAAGGCTTGAATAATAAAATGTTTGTGATACTAGGCCACAGGATTGTAGGGACTAACATTTGCTGTGTTGCTTCTACGTCAACATTAAGGTACGTACAGATTTACGCGCCGCGAACATGAGCAATTCACTTTTAATCACTTGATACCAAGCTTTTTATATCTGTATCTTACCGTTTCTGTAAAAATACAGATATAGTCAGCTGATTGAAAGTGAATTGCTCATTTTCGCGGCGCGTATATCTGTACGCACCTTAAAATCACATTCTTTCACAGCTAGGTCTAAAGACAACAGGTCCAATCTAAGTCAAAAGTTCACAGGTTCAAAAGTCCACTTCTATAACTAATTCAACAAAATCTATTGTTGTAAAAAGTGTGTGAAATAAGTTATAATTTTTACATAACCTCTAGACCAGGGCTCTACAACCTACGGCCCGCGGGCCACATCCAGCCCGCGGATAGATTTTGTCCGGCCCGCCGAGAGTTATTGCTGCAGATTTAAAAAAATATATATCTATACACATTTTTGACAACAACTGTGAGTTCAGTACTCTTCTTTTACTAGCCACTCCATTTCTTAATAAGTGTAAAATAAGCTGTAAACAAGCGATCAACCATTGCGAGATAATATTTGCAAATGGTCTGCACGGACTGTACATGTCTCTCCCAGTAAAAGACTCTAAAAAACATAAAAAACCATGCTCAAGCTATGTTTCCTCTTTTTGGATCTACCTACAAGTGTGAGCAGACATTTTCAAAAATGAAGTTTGTTGAATCCAAATACAGATCTTCCTTGTCAGATGAACATTTGAAAACAATTTTAATGATCGGAACCACAAAGTTTGATCCTAAATGGGCGGACATTCTAAGTGGAAAAGAAATGCAATCTTCTCACTAAAAATAAGTATTCTCTTTTAGCTTGCTAACTTTCTGTAAATTCGTGTATTGTCAAGTTGTCTTATTACTATTAAAAAGATTATTATCATTTTGTTTAACTTGCTGAATTTATGCATTGTCAAGTTCTCTTATGACCTTTCTACACTCAATAAATTGGACTTTGAATTGAAATGAAATGAATTGGTTTGTTTCTTCCTGTGTTTTAATTAAACCTACTTGAAACTCCTCATATCATTTTAATAGTAATATATAATAATTTTACACCCCACAAATTCCCGTCATGTGTGTCCCCACAAGTCAAATTCCACGTACTTCCTTGTTATTGCCCTCTAATCCTCCCAAGAATTAACAATGTGGCCCTAGGATAAAAAAGGTTGGAGACCCCTGCTCTAGACTGTATATTTAGGTTTAGAGCAGTTTTGGGCGAATGCCTGTTGTTTTCATCTGCATTGTTTTTGTATATGAATAAATTAATATGAATAAAATAGGAAGTTGCATTTGTTCAAATGCTTATTAATGAATAATTATTATTAAACGAAAATCCCAATTAAATGCTGAAAATCACCCCGAAAACTTCTGCTACTGCAAATACTACAACAGGGTATACAGCTAGAGGAAATTCTATGTTTAATAATAATTAAAATCTACTGATGCTTGCTCAAAACTTTTTCGAATATTCATATTGACAACAAACTAGGACGATTTGCACAGGAGTAAGCCTTGAAACCTGCAGGTTGACCAAAATGAGCTTCACCAAGTTTGGCATGACTTAAAATATCGCTACAGTAACTTATAGTAACTCATAGTAACTCACAGTAACTGTAGTAACTGCAGTAACTTGAAATAACTCATCTCCATCGACTCTGTCGATAGTTGATTGTGGTGAATTTTCTCATCTACATGTTAAGACCTTCAGACAACGCAAGGTTGATCTCACGATTATTTCTCGCCTGCCGCTATTATATTATTATTACTTAGCTGAATCTGGTGATTGTTTCATTACTTGCCAACTCGTGACTCTGCCTGCTTGCTGATTGCACAACCAGTTATATCGCTAATTGCTCACAGGTTGCTTGTAGACGCGTTTGGAGGTTCTAGGACACTGCGAGTACTTATAAACTTAACTCATTTCAACCCTAAAAGTGTCGAACACGTGTTCAGTATCAGTAGTTCACTCAGTACTCATATTTCAGTATATATTCATGTATTCAGTATACATACAGTATATATTTCAGTATATTTATGTTCAGTATTTTAGTATACTTTACTCAGTCCTATCACAGAGGAGGAGTATCCCTTTAATTTGGTGGTCCGTCCTACTCATATTCCTAATTCATTTCAAACTCAGAAATGTCAATAGTTCAATAGGTATGGTACTGAACGGTTGTTCAGTATTAGTTGCTGAGTACTCACAGTTGCTACTCAGTAGTACTTACCTTGATAATTTTATTCTCTCTAGATCCAGTAAATAAAATAGAAAATAATTGTAGTAATAGATGGGAGATTTCTAGGATTTAAAATTTGCTCATTAGTCTTTAACTATAACTACTAACGTAACGTTTCACATGTCTGATACAACTGTCAGATGAACAGTCTTTGAGTACACCTGATCTTAAAGAGCATGCAAATGCTGAAAATTCCTAGGGAAGAATTCAATTGAACTGATACAGGTATACAGGTCTTCATACATCAATAATATTATTAAAAGTAGACGTTTTTAAAAAGTTTAAATAAGACAAAAATAAAAAAAATTATGTTGAAAAATACGATGTTCACCAGTTCACCTGTACAGCGGTTTTCGCTTGCAGACCTACGTTGAAGCCACAAAAACGTGTTTAGGTTTTCGACTGTACTCTGTACACACGTATCGGATATGTTATCTAATTTTCAAAAATATTCAAATGGTTCTTGGTTGATAAGTCTCCAACTAACATATTGTTGAGGTTTAAGATTGAATTGTCATGTCTCGATTTCAGAATCGTATTTGAAACTGTCTCTAAATCGAACAGTTCAACAAGAAGTAGATATGTTTCTGAAATGTACCCATTACTTACTTGTTTATTCATTTATTAATTAGGTTAGCACAAACAATACAATGATCGGAAAAGAAAAAACAGGCAATTGTCCAAAACTTCAATTTCCTAATTTAGTTTCAAACTGTATGTTAAATATAAGAGACAACATTGATTGCTTACCGAAGTAAAATAGCCTGGAAGTAAATAGGTTACAGCCTGTTCAGACATAATCAGGATAAAATCCAAGGTGCATGATACATAATAATGACAACTCCAAGTATTCTTATCAAATATGGAATAACTACAATATCAATATCACTTCCACTTTTGCGAAGAAATTGCTCCTACGTGTATTTTTATTGTGTAATTTATTTATGTTGTTATTTTTGTCTTGTTTTCTTTGTATAGATTTTCTCCAATAATCGAAATTGAGAGAAATAAGAAATTAAGGAAAACTTCTGTCTAAACTAAGGGACTAGGACTGCAAACGGAGTAAACGCTGTTATTGATGTCATTCGACAAGATAAACGTGATTTTTCCGTGGAAGTCTTCATTTTTCATAATACTGTATTTTTCTTTGATACTATTTGATAAATGATACAGTGTAGTGGCGAAAGTGACCATCTAACAACTAGGTAGACGGAATGGTCTTCACCCAACACACAGCCTATAAAGCACGTTCACTTTCTACTCGACACAAACGATAATTATGGAATAATATCAGCGACATTAAATCACGGTTACTCTCCATCCTCTATCACTTCACACCACTTGTTAGTGTGATTAATGAATGGGACAAACTCCATTATTTGAACGATTCAATGTTCTTTTCATCATTAAAATAAATAACCATTCGCAATCATCATTCAAGTTGCTCCTGTGCCAGGCGAAAGATAACAGAACATCTCTAGTGAAACCGGAGTACTTTACTTTCTCCTAAGCCTCTCTTTTTTTGAAATGCAAATTTCTATTTTGCTTTCCTTCTAACATGTGTCGGTTTATTTGACAGCTCGTCATCAATCAAACAGGGAAGAAAGGATGATAACTTTAATGACGCGTTTGTTTCGCGTTTGCAGTTTGCAAACTCTGGTGAGCGTTTGTTTTATGTTTGGTCATTGAGTAGAACAATCTTGTATAAGATTTCTCTGGTTTGGTGTTTTTGCAGTTCGATAGAGTCAGGATGAACATTATGTTGACAAGGGAGATAAATTTCAAAATTTAATGTACAATATAGAATTGGTTTTGTATTTGATGCTCTGAGAGTTTGGAAGTGTCAGGATGAACATGAGATAACTAGGGAAATACATTTTTAAATTAATAAAGTAGATTTTATATCTCAGATACATTTTATAGTTTCTGAAAGTTTGAGACTTTAAACTGCAGAACTATCCTTTATGGTGTGGATCATCTATGAGATAAAGCTGAATTTACTTTGACATTGTTGTAAAATTTCTTGAACACTCAGTTTGAACTACACAAACGTATTGCCGTTTTATAATACATTATTAACACTGTATTATCATCCATCTTATCTTTCCTCATCAATCTTATCACTCCTTATCGATTCTACAACTCATGAGAGAATTAACAGCTTTAAAAATATATATCCTATCTGCCTCATCTTCAGATAGTTATTCCAGTGATGATTTTTAGTGGTTACACACTATTAACAGCTCGAGAAAATATATATCATATCTATATCACATTCACATAGGCTAGCAGTATTGATGATTTTCAGTGGTAACACACTATGAACAGCTTGAAAAACTAAATATCATATCTGTCTAACCTTCAGATAGGCTAGTAGAACTGATGATTTTCAGAGGTAAGTTTATAGCAAGGTTGTAAAATATGCCTACAACAAAACAATCGGTTGCAGAGCAACTTATAAATCATGTGCGAAATATCAATGTCAGGAAAATGTAGTTGGTGATGATGGTTGAAGCTAAAAATTAGGTGTTTTCCACAATACAAGGAGCATTGTTATCAGGTGTACCTGGAAATCTATATGAGATCTACCTGATTTCAAATTGTAAAGGACAAAAAGAAGCCCAGAAGGATTTTGAATATTATACATCTGAATTGCAACAATCGGAAGATATTGTTGATCCATCTGCATTATCTGAATTCACTCAGTATATTCACCTTATCACCCCCTCATCCATATCTACCATATGGCCATATCTGCATTAACTCTGTATTATTATACATCTTATCACTCCTTATCCTTCAACTCAATAGAGTATTAACGGCTCGAAAAAATATACATCCTATCTGTTTAACCTTCAGATAGGCTAGTAGAACTGATGATTTTAAGTGGTAAGTTTATAGCATGGTTGTAAAAGACTGGTGATACAACAAAACAAACGGTTGCAGAGCACTCAGTAACCCGATTAGGCAAAACTACGCAACGTGCAGCTTGTAAAGAAGCTCCATTACATACTTCAGCAGCTGTAACTGCTGCTGCCGTTAAAATTGAGACAAATAAGTGAGACGTGTCTTTTATTAGAGGAGTGTCACGAGTTTGAGAAGAGGATTCAGTCGGGGCCCATAGGATGTAAGTGGGTCGGCGACTGTGACAATTGCTTGTCGGGCCTTTTTTTCAGATATCGATTTCGACGAATGTCCGTTCAATTGAGCAGACCGTTGCCTCACCGACAGACGAAATCTGCGATCAAGGAGGATCTGGGAAAGAGAGAGAGAGATTTATTGATTGATTGAGAAGAGAAGAGAGAGATTGATTGATTGAGAAGAGAAGAGAGAGATTATATGCCTTTCTAAGGGTGGTGTTGGTATTCCAGGTCACACAAAATCCTGAGAAAGATAGATTAGAGTTCTTTATTTAGAGATTAGTTCTTCATTTACTTCTCTAAAATTCTTTGTTTATTTTTCTCCAGAGAGAGAGAGAGAGAGAGAGAGAGAGAAAGTGTGAGAGAGATCCCGAATCTGGCAGTGGGTTGACTGAGACAAGGAAGTTGAAGGTTTCTCTCCTTTTATGACCTGCTCATTTTCAAAAGTGTGTTCAAATGTGTATTCGAAGAATTTATGACAAGAAAAAATCTCTATTTGTGTATTCATGATGTTGTGAAACATTGTATCTTGTATATCAGGAGTTGATTGACAATATGTTAGACATGTTGAAATAAATATGCATTTCTTCCACTTTCTCGAAGAATTTGGTTACTCAGAAAGTACTTATGGAATTGGTTACTTACAAATTGGTTACTCATGAAAATTGCAGTGATTGAATTGATAAAAGCTGCTTATGGGAAAAATGTCTATGCTCACAATAAAACTAGAAATTTTTATTCATTTTTTTTTTTAATGTTTTTGTTTTATGAGGGCGATGCCCACATGAGCTCTAGGCTTGTGCGTGGGTAATGATGAAAGATGAGATAAGTCTCTTGGTCATCTTTGAAGTTGACTCAAACTGTAAAAGTCTTCTTCTTAAAAACTGACCATATGAGGAACTGTGTCTTGAAGATGAAATATATTTCAAGTTAATGAATGACTCATCTAGATCACAGTTTAATACAGGATAGAATTTATTATTTATTCAGCGTATGGCAGATACACAACACATATAAAGCTCATGAGTCTCAAATAATATATAATGCTTGCTTAGAACTGGATCAAAGAAGATTCAATCGCTTCCTTTGGTGATCATCTTTTGATAACTGTCCCTCTTGAATTAAAAACTAGTTTATGACAAATGTTACGATTTCACATGAACTTTTCTCTCTTCTTCTCATTTCATTGATCTTGATATCATATTTTTACATTGTCACTCATGATTTCAAATTATTATTCTGTGTATTTAGTACTTGAATTGTGTATTCTGCATATAGTCCAAAAACAAGGAACATTCAAGATTTTTGAATTCAAATCCTTTATTAAAGTTGAATCGAATCAAGCACTGTATGTACCTCATAAATCTTGTTATTCCCTAATAAATAGGTGTTTTCCCACTATTGATAACCTGTTTGGGTGAACTTACCATAATCTCAAAAATATCATGAATTATGTTGAATAATTTTCCATTGTTTGTTGCAGTTGAAACCTACTTGAGTCCTGTTGAAACCCATTGTATGAACATCGAATACTTCCTACCAGACGTCGAGAACCAAACAAAGGGATTCAGTGAAGATGCCATGACCAGACTACGTGAGTATACTACTCAATATTATTGTGCTAAATTAATTATCTATTCAGCTTAAGTAACTGCAAAAAATTATTATTATAACTGTAAAAATGAACTATAGATACTATTGCTGTTCTAATATGTCCAGCCTTTTTGGCATATTCACTATGCTTATCATGATAGCTCTCATGACTTGTCCTTTAAATTAATCATGTATTTAACTTGAGTAACTCCAAAAAAATACTACTGTATCTATTGTAACTGTTACAGTAGGGTATTTGTGCCGATTGAGCATCAATTTAACATCAAGGTCAAGGTCGAATTCAAGGTCAAGGTCGAATTCAAGGTCAAGGTCGAATTCAAGGTCAAGGTCAAATTCAAGGTCAAGGTCGAATTCAAGGTCAAATTCAAGGTCGAATTCAAGGTCAAGGTCGAATTCAAGGTCAAGGTCAGGTCAAGGTTGAGAGATGCTATCTCAACCACCGCCCCCCAACCACTGAATTCTCTGTTGGAATGGGCCCAGTATTTATAGTAATTTTATCCAGTTCCACAAACATGTTTGAACAGGTCTGTGAAAATCTAGAGAACTGATAACAGACATGTTTGAACAGGTCTGTGAGAATTGATAACATACATGTTTGAACAGGTCTGTGAAAATTGAGAGAATTGATAACAGACATGTTTGAACAGGTCTGTGGAAATTAATTGATAATGTTATACAGAACAGGATTGAGGTCAAATTTAAGGTCAAATTCAAGGTCAAGGTCGAATTCAAGGTCAAGGTCAAATTCTAGGTCAAGGTAAAATTCAAGGTCAAATTCAAGGTTAAGGTCGAATTCAAGGTCAAGGTCAAATTCAAGGTCAAGGTCAGGTTAAGGTCAAGGTTGAGAGATGTTATCTCAACCGCCACCCCACCCCAACTGAATTCTCTGTTGGAATGAGCTCTGTATTTATAGGCCAGGGAGGAGATGTTTACAGCAAGAATTTCTATTAAACACTGAGGAAAATATTTTTATTAGGGGGGGGGGCGTGGCCTAATTCAATTCCCCCCCCTAAGAGGTGTGGTTTAATTCAATCCCCCCAGGGGGTGTGGCCTAATTCAATTGTTCCACTTTATATAATAATATGATTAAAACCAATTGATTTATTTATAATTTAATTATTTAACAACTATTTACATCAGTATTCTATTCAATTATTTAACAATAATTATGTTTATCATAATTATATTTGTGTAATATTGGATTTTCAAGTTACAGAAAAATTTCTCTAATCACTGGGATATGAACACAAGACTCCAGATTAGAGTTTGCAACGCTATCAACTACATCACTATTATTTGCTTGGGGAAATGTTGATCAAAACGAACTCATAAATTTGCTTCACAAGAATAGATAATAAGTTACAACTTCACCAAAATTAGTAATTATCATTATGTTGTGATAGATTACCAAGAGCTACTTTGAGTAATGTGGATATTTTAAATTAATCTCCCAATAAGGCATTGTGAATTTGATATTGTTTTCATTATTTTCAAATCTTCATTCTTGGCCCAACCAATTGCTTGTTATTGCATTGCTTGCTATTAATAGTTTGCAGTTATTGGATAATATTTTCATTGTAAGTTCAATCCAATTATTTATAAAATGATTTAAAGTGATGGATTTAGTGATAGCAAACTTATGAGTTTGTTTTGATCAACATGTTCTCAAGCAAGTTTTTGTGGTCTGATGCAGCTTATCAATTTGAAGCTCCAGGTTCGAGTCCCCACAGTATAAATAGTTTTTTGACTCTTTGAAACAACTTCTGAATTTCATTGAACAGTTGAACAAAACTACTCATCAAAATTCAAACTGAACTTATTGATTTTCTTGGTAAGAAAGAACTAACAGTTGATCTTTATAACCTTAGATTCCAGTAGGGAAAAATGTTTGTTTTATAATTGTATTATAATTTTGTAAACTACTATGACTAATTAAGATCAGTACTTTTTTTACAAGTTTTTTATTAATTTGAAAATGAATTTCAACCAAAAATTTGTATTCTTGATTGGATTACAAATCTGAGAATTTTCCAGTTCCAGTTGATAATACATTTCAGAAGGAATGTAGGACTTACCTAGGTGTAAAAATTCTCTTAAACACTCTTATCGGTTTAATTCATACCAAAATTTGAATTTATTTGTTGAAGAGGGTGGAGTAAGTTTGAATCAGTTAAATACATCCATCGTTTCATATTATTTAGATCAGCATTCTGTGGTATAAAAATATTTTTGCTAAACTCAACTATATTCTGTAATATAATTCTTCAGCCTCTTGTTTTCTACTCAAATGACATCCAAATTTATCAACACTCATGCTTGTCCTATTAACATAGGTTCCAAAAATTGAGGTACCCTAATTTCAAGTTTTTAAGGAGTCCAAAAACATGATTTCTGGGTGTTGGTCTGTGAACTATTCATAATTAACCGATTGACTTGAGGTCCTTATACTATGAGGATCTGACAATAGAAATTCAATTCAAGATGGCGGATAATGACTAAAAAGCCATGTTTTTCACGGTTTTCTCTAATTATTTTCTCCAAATTAATACCCTGAATAAGCCCTATCAACTGTCATGAGTCTCATTTCTGGGAAAATTGCAGGAGCTCTTGAGAAAAATGGACTTTGTAACCTACTTCTTGTGCATGATATGGGTAGGTAGAGTAGTTTATTCAAAATAACACATCATGGTCCTGTCACATGACACCCTCTAGTCTTTATCAACATCCAAATCCTGCTCCAACTAGTCTGTATGACATTATTGCTCCCTCACCACTGCAGGAGTGAGTGAGTGAGTCTGTATGACATTATTTCTTCCCCTCTCACCACAAAAATGTTCCACTGTAGGGGTGAGTGAGAGCCAAATGTAGGCAGTCTAAGTAAACTTGAGTATAAAGCTGAGCTAATACATACCTCTCTTGTAGGCATTCATGCGAAAGTGGGGCTCACATCCTCTTGCACTGAGTTCATTTCTAAATAAATGATACTTGACTTTTAGAATTGAGTCTCAAATTTATCTTATCGAGAATTGGATAGGCATCACACAAGGTTGCAATAATTTTCTGTACTTTATAATTTATAATACAAACATCGATATCAATCAGATACAGAAAGTAACTCTTTCTTTGTTCCTACCGAGTGTATATTTTAAAACATCTAGCTTGATTCTGATTTTATTATACAAATCTATGTTTGGGTTCTCTCTGGACACATACAATGCTTCCTGGTTCTCAAACCGATTTTTATTCCTATGTTTGATTGCAATTCTGTCCCTTCTTGTAGCTCTTCTAATCTTTGACTCAACTTTAATTTCCAACATTTTACTGCTCCACTTCTTTTTGTGTCTTCCATACATCTATTCAAGTGATTCTATTCTAGGAAATGAAGCTTGTCATACCATTGAGTGTAACTAGTAGTTCTGTGAACAGTAGACCTCACACAGTTTTCTCATCCATAAGTATCTGTTCTAGTTGAATCACAATTTACTCTTAAAAACTGTTATTTGTTTTCTCTAAGATCAAAAACTCACTTATGTTGATAAACTAAGTTCAATTTTAAATTTGTATCCCATATGATTAATGAATAATTCACTTGTCAGCTGATTGATTATGAATAATTCTATAGTCTGATTGATCCTATCTTCAAAGTAGATGATATAGTGATATCATAGTATGGAGGAATTCCTTTTCTTTTCATATTATCCTTAGAATGAAAAAAATCAAAAAGAAACCTTGTGTATACATCAATGCGCAGTTGAAAAATGAATATTTCTGCCAATTCTCATCGAATTCTATCAACTTGATCGCGTTACATACAGACAGACAAAAGCAAATCGAGTTGAAACATTGACCTCACTACGTTCGGTCAATTACACAAATGTCCTCTCCCCTTTTTCATCACTGTAAGGGATTACACTCTCATGAGCGTTTCTATAGCTTTGTATGCTTTAATAAAAACATTTTTATGGCACCCCTTTACAAAGTAAACGTTTTTCCTTCCCCAGAACTAGGAATTTTCCAGTCACATTATACACCCCACTAGGATCAGTGTGAATGGTTCAAGTTCCTCTATCAAATTCTGCAAGTTGCTTATGTATGGCTTCCAAAAACTCTACTTTTCATCCAGTTCACTTCTTGGCAGATAGGGGACATCTCTACAATAGGGTATAGCTTAAAGACCACGTTTGCTCTTTTTCTTAAGACTTGTGGCTCAAAGGGCAGGGCGACCGGGGCGGTCGCCCCGGGCGCCGTGGCGTATAAGAATTACCACCCCGGAGCAAGTACCTTTATTTCACCTTCACGTTAAAAGTCTTATCAACCCATTTCTATGTATCACTTATTCATGTGAAGTGGTATATAAACAATAAAAACTTACTAAACTTAAATACATAGCATAGGCTTTTCCTGAAAAAGAGTATTCTTATGCCTACATATCTATCTGCAGTGTTCGTATTAATAGACTATTGTAGCCTATATTGTTCATTCAACAAAATTCCAGACCTTTTATTTTTCAGGCTGAATCCTATTTACTTTTAAATATTTCTAAATTTAAAATACTTTTTACACAGCCTTTGTTCCAAGTATAGTATGGTGATTTATTACCTATATGAAGATCATAAATATACATTTGGAGAAATACAGGGATAATTGATAATTCCAAATATTTTTTACAACTACACATCTACCTACCTACCTACATAAGTACCTACCTACCTACCTACGTACCTACCTACCTGCCTACCTACGTACCTACCTACCTACCTACCTGGCTCACCTACCTAGCTTGCAATTGCTACATTGATGGAAGGAGCAGCTGAGGAAGGAGCACTTCTATCTTCTGAATTCAACAAGAATGGCTATCAAATAATCGTTTCTGCTTCCAAGAAGAATATAACAACAAAGCTGTTGGGATTGACTTGGGTTAATAGTAATGTGAATTTATGTCAAATCACAAGCTGTAAACAAGCAGTTAAGTAGACTTTCCAGATACAAGATTATGAGAAACTTTTACCTCTGATGCAGCCAAATGTACATGTTTAGCAACTGATCCTATTCTGTATAGCTTGGATTATTTCCAATTTATTCTGTGTCTTCAGCTAAAACTGACAGATAATCTAAAAAATAATTGTTATTCATCTCACGTAAAAATAATTGAAGATATTGCTCTTTGATGGCATCTCCTACATAGAAATTTCTCGGGAGTAAATTTAGAATATATAATTATTATAGTAAGTAGATAATTGTTCCAATTCCACAGAAGCTATGTTTTCTTTTTTGTTCACTTTCTTTACTGAAGAATAAAATTCATTCATTATATTTGTTTGGTCTCCTACTGGGGTAATAACAAGAAATCGTATGGAGTGCAAGACCCGCAAGATAGAAAGAAAATAATTTCCTATGCATTTAGTTTCAATTTACTACCTACCAATTTCGATGATGCATCCATCAGTTTCTCATGAATGTGGTGAGACCAAGTCAAACACAGTTTTCTCCACAATATCCAAAGTTACCCTTTCGTTCATGTATATTGGACGATGCTTTGAAGAGAGATTAATAGAGGTATTGGATATAACTACTATTCAGGCATACTGTACAGTATAGGATAGTTGTGTATCTCACCGCGCTATCAAAATCTCGCCCTGGGCGCCTATTAACCTTAGGGCGGTCCTGACTTGTGGTATCAAGTTACCTGTTTCTACAAGACCCAACTCATCTAGGTTGAGCCTTTCAGTCACGCTTTTTTTGTATCAGCAGAAAAAAAATTTAATGCACATTCCAAATATAACTTACATCATTTTTTTATTTTTTGACATAAGTTACAAGTTGATAGCATTCCTGGTTCACGGAATATATTTGACATCATGACTCAAGGGTAATACAATAAAATCAATATTTTTGAGATAGTAAACTTGCTATTCCCTTATTATGCTCAAACAACTAGAAAAATCATTCTTATACTGGAAAAACAAAAATTCATTGCAATATTTATATGATTTCGAATGTTTTATCCTATCTAAGACAGGTATCTTTCTTCCCAGAACCAACGAAATTAGACCCAATAGTGACAGTGCTATTGACACACCATTCAGTTGACTCATCCCTACTAATAGTATCACCTATTATAATTTTTTATAGAGATTGTCTGTGGTGAGGGGAGTCTTGCAGAAACGATGTGCTCAGTACTTAATATCAGAATTCTCCATAAGCAGTAATAAACTATCAATTCCATCATTATCCATTATCCATTATCTGATGATTAATAATCTATTCTTGCATCACGAGAAACCAAACATCTCTTATATTGTCCACACAAAGTTTCTATAGGCAAGCTTCACCTCTAAACATTCAGTCATACTGTCCAATATATTTCACGATTCTTTACAGCTAAGTTATACCCAGAATAAATGAAAATTGATGCAGAGTGTTTGAAAACACTTTATACATATTTTATATGGATGAAAAAAAAAATAACACTTGAGTTTCACTAGCCATGTGAGAGTTTCATCCTATACTATTAAACGAGCAACTTCTGTTTATATGTTTATATGTTTGTATTTCATCGGATCTCGAAAACGGCTCCAACGATTCTCACTAAATTCAGAACATAGTAGGTTTAAAATATAAAGATTCGATTGCACCAGGTCTCATCCCTGAGAAAACTCGCTGAAGGACATTAAAAGGATAATTATTATTCATCCTTGGAAAAACATCTGATAATAATTATTTGTTCGTCTGTTGGTAATGGAAGTGAGTGAGCGAGTTCATATGTGTGGGACTGTGTCAAATTATGACTCAGCTGTTGAACTTTCGTAATCATTCAATCAGGTACTTCGTGCCGGTTGCAAAAAAATCCGGGTTATTTTCAATCCTGATTAATTCCAGTAGAAGTTCACGTGAAGTGAATCAGGATTGAAAATAACCCGGATGGGTATGAGTTATTTTGCAACTGGGCCTTTGTGAGGGAAATTTTTGCATTCCTCTGGGAATTAATCTCAACTTACTGTTATTGGATGGAAAATTTCTGTATTCATGTTATTATAGTTTCTTCTTTCGTAATAAATGTTTTATGCCTTAGTACTCCAGAGCAAAGCTCGGTCCCCGATATTTATTCATAAAAGAGTTGTAAGTCGGTGAGGTTGGCGAGGATACAAGTCATGCATGGTGATTTTAAATCAAGCAAAACTGCTTCTCAGTTCCACCTACAGATGCCAGCACTGATCAGAGCATTAGAAAACAACGAATCCTATACTGAACAGTATGCCTGAATAGTAGTTATATCCAATACCTCTATTAATCTCTCTTCAAAGCATCGTCCAATATACATGAACGAAAGGGTAACTTTGGATATTGTGGAGAAAACTGTGTTTGACTTGGTCTCACCACATTCATGAGAAACTGATGGATGCATCATCGAAATTGGTAGGTAGTAAATTGAAACTAAATGCATAGGAAATTATTTTCTTTCTATCTTGCGGGTCTTGCACTCCATACGATTTCTTGTTATTACCCCAGTAGGAGACCAAACAAATATAATGAATGAATTTTATTCTTCAGTAAAGAAAGTGAACAAAAAAGAAAACATAGCTTCTGTGGAATTGGAACAATTATCTACTTACTATGATAATTATATATTCTAAATTTACTCCCGAGAAATTTCTATGTAGGAGATGCCATCAAAGAGCAATATCTTCAATTATTTTTACGTGAGATGAATAACAATTATTTTTTAGATTATCTGTCAGTTTTAGCTGAAGACACAGAATAAATTGGAAATAATTCAAGCTATACAGAATAGGATCAGTTGCTAAACATGTACATTTGGCTGCATCAGAGGTAAAAGTTTCCCATAATCTTGTATCTGGAAAGTCTACTTAACTGCTTGTTTACAGCTTGTGATTTGACATAAATTCACATTACTATTAACCCAAGTCAATCCCAACAGCTTTGTTGTTATATTCTTCTTGGAAGCAGAAACGATTATTTGATAGCCATTCTTGTTGAATACAGAAGATAGAAGTGCTCCTTCCTCAGCTGCTCCTTCCATCAATGTAGCAATTGCAAGCTAGGTAGGTAAGCCAGGTAGGTAGGTAGGTAGGTACGTAGGTAGGCAGGTAGGTAGGTACGTAGGTAGGTAGGTAGGTACTTATGTAGGTAGGTAGGTAGATGTGTAGTTGTAAAAAATATTTGGAATTATCAATTATCCCTGTATTTCTCCAAATGTATATTTATGATCTTCATATAGGTAATAAATCACCATACTATACTTGGAACAAAGGCTGTGTAAAAAGTATTTTAAATTTAGAAATATTTAAAAGTAAATAGGATTCAGCCTGAAAAATAAAAGGTCTGGAATTTTGTTGAATGAACAATATAGGCTACAATAGTCTATTAATACGAACACTGCAGATAGATATGTAGGCATAAGAATACTCTTTTTCAGGAAAAGCCTATGCTATGTATTTAAGTTTAGTAAGTTTTTATTGTTTATATACCACTTCACATGAATAAGTGATACATAGAAATGGGTTGATAAGACTTTTAACGTGAAGGTGAAATAAAGGTACTTGCTCCGGGGTGGTAATTCTTATACGCCACGGCGCCCGGGGCGACCGCCCCGGTCGCCCTGCCCTTTGAGCCACAAGTCTTAAGAAAAAGAGCAAACGTGGTCTTTAAGCTATACCCTATTGTAGAGATGTCCCCTATCTGCCAAGAAGTGAACTGGATGAAAAGTAGAGTTTTTGGAAGCCATACATAAGCAACTTGCAGAATTTGATAGAGGAACTTGAACCATTCACACTGATCCTAGTGGGGTGTATAATGTGACTGGAAAATTCCTAGTTCTGGGGAAGGAAAAACGTTTACTTTGTAAAGGGGTGCCATAAAAATGTTTTTATTAAAGCATACAAAGCTATAGAAACGCTCATGAGAGTGTAATCCCTTACAGTGATGAAAAAGGGGAGAGGACATTTGTGTAATTGACCGAACGTAGTGAGGTCAATGTTTCAACTCGATTTGCTTTTGTCTGTCTGTATGTAACGCGATCAAGTTGATAGAATTCGATGAGAATTGGCAGAAATATTCATTTTTCAACTGCGCATTGATGTATACACAAGGTTTCTTTTTGATTTTTTTCATTCTAAGGATAATATGAAAAGAAAAGGAATTCCTCCATACTATGATATCACTAAATCATCTACTTTGAAGATAGGATCAATCAGACTATAGAATTATAAGTGAGTTTTTGATCTTAGAGAAAACAAATAACAGTTTTTAAGAGTAAATTGTGATTCAACTAGAACAGATACTTATGGATGAGAAAACTGTGTGAGGTCTACTGTTCACAGAACTACTAGTTACACTCAATGGTATGACAAGCTTCATTTCCTAGAATAGAATCACTTGAATAGATGTATGGAAGACACAAAAAGAAGTGGAGCAGTAAAATGTTGGAAATTAAAGGTGAGTCAAAGATTAGAAGAGCTACAAGAAGGGACAGAATTGCAATCAAACATAGGAATAAAAATCGGTTTGAGAACCAGGAAGCATTGTATGTGTCCAGAGAGAACCCAAACATAGATTTGTATAATAAAATCAGAATCAAGCTAGATGTTTTAAAATATACACTCGGTAGGAACAAAGAAAGAGTTACTTTCTGTATCTGATTGATATCGATGTTTGTATTATAAATTATAAAGTACAGAAAATTATTGCAACCTTGTGTGATGCCTATCCAATTCTCGATAAGATAAATTTGAGACTCAATTCTAAAAGTCAAGTATCATTTATTTAGAAATGAACTCAGTGCAAGAGGATGTGAGCCCCACTTTCGCATGAATGCCTACAAGAGAGGTATGTATTAGCTCAGCTTTATACTCAAGTTTACTTAGACTGCCTACATTTGGCTCTCACTCACCCCTACAGTGGAACATTTTTGTGGTGAGAGGGGAAGAAATAATGTCATACAGACTCACTCACTCACTCCTGCAGTGGTGAGGGAGCAATAATGTCATACAGACTAGTTGGAGCAGGATTTGGATGTTGATAAAGACTAGAGGGTGTCATGTGACAGGACCATGATGTGTTATTTTGAATAAACTACTCTACCTACCTATATCATGCACAAGAAGTAGGTTACAAAGTCCATTTTTCTCAAGAGCTCCTGCAATTTTCCCAGAAATGAGACTCATGACAGTTGATAGGGCTTATTCAGGGTATTAATTTGGAGAAAATAATTAGAGAAAACCGTGAAAAACATGGTTTTTTAGTCATTATCCGCCATCTTGAATTGAATTTCTATTGTCAGATCCTCATAGTATAAGGACCTCAAGTCAATCGGTTAATTATGAATAGTTCACAGACCAACACCCAGAAATCATGTTTTTGGACTCCTTAAAAACTTGAAATTAGGGTACCTCAATTTTTGGAACCTATGTTAATAGGACAAGCATGAGTGTTGATAAATTTGGATGTCATTTGAGTAGAAAACAAGAGGCTGAAGAATTATATTACAGAATATAGTTGAGTTTAGCAAAAATATTTTTATACCACAGAATGCTGATCTAAATAATATGAAACGGTGGATCTATTTAACTGATTCAAACTTACTCCACCCTCTTCAACAAATAAATTCAAATTTTGGTATGAATTCAACCGATAAGAGTGTTTAAGAGAATTTTTAACACCTAGGTAAGTCCTATATTCCTTCTGAAATGTATTATCAACTGGAACTGGAAAATTCTCAGATTTGTAATCCAATCAAGAATACAAATTTTTGGTTGAAATTCATTTTCAAATTAATAAAAAACTTGTAAAAAAAGTACTGATCTTAATTAGTCATAGTAGTTTACAAAATTATAATACAATTATAAAACAAACATTTTTCCCTACTGGAATCTAAGGTTATAAAGATCAACTGTTAGTTCTTTCTTACCAAGAAAATCAATAAGTTCAGTTTGAATTTTGATGAGTAGTTTTGTTCAACTGTTCAATGAAATTCAGAAGTTGTTTCAAAGAGTCAAAAAACTATTTATACTGTGGGGACTCGAACCTGGAGCTTCAAATTGATAAGCTGCATCAGACCACAAAAACTTGCTTGAGAACATGTTGATCAAAACAAACTCATAAGTTTGCTATCACTAAATCCATCACTTTAAATCATTTTATAAATAATTGGATTGAACTTACAATGAAAATATTATCCAATAACTGCAAACTATTAATAGCAAGCAATGCAATAACAAGCAATTGGTTGGGCCAAGAATGAAGATTTGAAAATAATGAAAACAATATCAAATTCACAATGCCTTATTGGGAGATTAATTTAAAATATCCACATTACTCAAAGTAGCTCTTGGTAATCTATCACAACATAATGATAATTACTAATTTTGGTGAAGTTGTAACTTATTATCTATTCTTGTGAAGCAAATTTATGAGTTCGTTTTGATCAACATTTCCCCAAGCAAATAATAGTGATGTAGTTGATAGCGTTGCAAACTCTAATCTGGAGTCTTGTGTTCATATCCCAGTGATTAGAGAAATTTTTCTGTAACTTGAAAATCCAATATTACACAAATATAATTATGATAAACATAATTATTGTTAAATAATTGAATAGAATACTGATGTAAATAGTTGTTAAATAATTAAATTATAAATAAATCAATTGGTTTTAATCATATTATTATATAAAGTGGAACAATTGAATTAGGCCACACCCCCTGGGGGGGATTGAATTAAACCACACCTCTTAGGGGGGGGAATTGAATTAGGCCACGCCCCCCCCCTAATAAAAATATTTTCCTCAGTGTTTAATAGAAATTCTTGCTGTAAACATCTCCTCCCTGGCCTATAAATACAGAGCTCATTCCAACAGAGAATTCAGTTGGGGTGGGGTGGCGGTTGAGATAACATCTCTCAACCTTGACCTGACCTTGACCTTGACCTGACCTTGACCTTGAATTTGACCTTGACCTTGAATTCGACCTTGACCTTGAATTGACCTTGACCTTGAATTCGACCTTGACCTTGAATTCGACCTTGACCTTGAATTCGACCTTGACCTTGATGTTAAATTGATGCTCAATCGGCACAAATACCCTACTTGTTACAATAGAGACTATTGCTGTTCTAATATGTGGAGTAATCAGGATTCGTAGATTATCGAATTTGCTTTCAATTGATAGATTTATAAATTGTTGTTTTTTTTAAATCTGTGAGAAAACTAAATTTTTGGGGCCTGGTTCATGAAAATTTACAGTTCCTGTGATTCTGAATGGTCATAACACACAGTATGACATTTGAATCTAATACTTGCATCAACATGCTAGTTTCATACAGTGTGATGAAGCTTCTCTTCATATTACCGAGCGTCAGAAACCTGCAACTTTATAAAACTGGTCTCAGTAAATGAATGTAAATTGTAGAGACATGCAAATATTAGCAAACAAAACATGTTACGATTGTACATCTCTTCTCATAACTTGTGTATATTAAATTGTGTGAGAAGAGTCTGATCCTTCCTTATAGCGCGTGTAACATTTTTGTTTTAAACTTTAAAAGCATGCCGCAACCATAACGCCGACGAATTAAGCACAACAGCCAGTCTCCTTTTCCAACAATTTTGAGTCAAAATTTCAGATGAAAAGTTGTAAGAGTGAAATCGACACACATTTCTGTTAATAAATCTTGGTTAACTACCACTACAACATCACTGATCGTGATGCGGTATGAGGGATGCTATAGCCAATGCTGTGTGGGATTCACTTGAAATTCTCAGCATCGGTTGAATAAACTGCCTACATTGGTGGAATGGGATAGCGTATTCAAACTGTCAGCATTTGTTGAATGGGCTAGCATATGTTTTATCTATAAGAAATGCTGACAGTTTAAAGTGAATCTCACTATAGCTAACCAGTGATCGTGACTGTGGAATGTGGTTGTAATAAGCTGCAAAGCAAAGGTCGAGAACTGTGACCACCTTAATGTACAACCAGGTTGTTGGCTTCTATCTCTTCAATGGATTGGAACCAGTTCTTGCAGAAAAACGTACAAACCATGGGTGAACTACTACTATTATTGATAAAACTAGTTGAATAAGAATTGATGTTGATCAAATTTTATTTTTGTTACATCCACATTTATTAGATTTGTACATAGGAGTGCAGTTTCGTGCTGAAGTCAACACATCTTCAGACTTCAGCTGTTAGTCCAGTCAATATAGACTTAAAAAAGGGGATATGCTTACAATTTATATTGTAGTTCTGATTTTTTAAATATTATTTGGGTGCGAAATATCAATGTGAGGGCAATGTAGTTGGTGATGATGGTTGAAGCTGAAAATTAGGTGTTTTCCACAATACATGAAGCATTGTTGTCAGGTGTACCTGGAAATCTATATGAGATAGAGCGCTCTTCCTGATCTCATATTGTAGAGCACAAAAATATCCCCAGAGGGGTTTTGAATTATACATCTAAATGGTAACAATCGGAAGATATTGTTGATCAAAAATTAAAATTCATCACAATTGATTACATACAGCTGAAGATGTGTTGGTTTCAGCACAAAACTGCAGTTCTATGTACAGATATAATGAATGTGGATGTGACAAAAATAAAACTGTGTGTGTTCTTTCTTCTACTATTCATAGATTCCGTTGAGCTTTGATGCAAATTGGCTACTCCATAGGCCTATGTGGTCTAATCAAAATGGGTGCTGTCATATTTTTGCCTCTCCAATCTATGAGGAGATTGAAAGCTGTTGTTGTTGTAAAACGTTTGAACCAGGGAAGAGGTCTACTCTTGTCATGCATTTCGTTGAGCATTGATGCATATATTCCTTGTGGTATAAAATCATGTGCTACCATATTTTTTGTCTCTTTAATATAATGAGAAGATTGAAACCTGTTGTTGGAAAATTGGAAACCATACGGAATTATTAATTTTGTTACAGAGCAATTTTTCCTTGTTATATAAAATTTTGTGTTTCTTCATTTGCTATTTACCCTCTTTGGCTAGAATATTGTGATAGTGCAATTAGGAGAGAACTTATATATTAATGAACGTAGTTTTTCAAGTCTAAGAACTCAAGTCTGGTGAGGATTGGCCAAAGATTATTTTTATTGAAGTATTGTTATTAGATGAGAATCAATATTTTTTTGAAATTACCGTTTATTGAATGCAAAGGCAAAAATATTAGTATAGAATAGAATATTTATTTTGCCAAAATACAAGATACACCAGACAAATGTAAATGATAATAAATCTTGATGTTTTGGCACAGCCAGCAAAATCAGACTTGTGCGCTAGTAGAAAGAAGACTAAGCTTAGTTTTTTCAGAAATCTCAGCCATCTTCCGTTTAAATAACATCCATTACAAAGAGGAAAAAGCTTGATCTAGTTGACCACCGACTACATAATATTTATCGAAGAATTCTACGATTATATGAATTTTATCAGTTTTTATTTGAACATAATAACCAAATCGATTCTCGATGCAAAAAATCACTGTATTAATGGAAAGGAAATTCCAAACATGATATTATTTTAGTCCATAATCTAGTCCAACTATTAATCACTCTTAGGGCTAAGTCACACGAAGCGTTTATTACAAGCGTTTTAAGATGATTTGGCAGGAAGCTCTCCAATTGGCTGATTATCAGCTGATTGCCGAACGCCAACCCAATCAGTCAATCTGAGAGCTTCCTACCTGCCGTCTTTTCTGAAAAAACGCCGTATGGCGTGGCCCTTACTCTCAATAAGCTCATGAGATTCCCGTCAGACTTGATGCTTGACTCCAGCAGCGTAACATTTTCAAATTTCAGATCGCTATGAAAAATACTCAATAGAGCTTGCTTAGGGTGGAAACATAGTGGAGAGGCGAAGGTAGCTTCAAGCTTCAAGAGTGCTTCATGTTAGTCGATGGTGGTGCGCTCTGATGGAGTAATATGTGCGCCACCATTTAAATAGATGCATTACATTCAACACTCTCAATTTTGTAGCTACCTTCGTCGCTCCCCCAACCTTCCACTCTCACAAACTGTTTTGAGGCTACAAAGAACTAGACCTACTAAGTTCAATATTTTTGTTCCATTTGATCAATGAAGATTAGTTATACCAAGACCTCACCCCTCAGCAGCCTTGAAGCCAGCATGAGTGTTGAACAATTTATTAGTTTCTAATCGGGTATAACTGCATACTGATGTAAACATTAACAGAAAAAGAATGGGCGTTTTTCTGAGCTACCCACGACGTATGTAGCTGTTGCACAATAACTGCTTTGCAAAGAGAACAAAATTTAGAACTGCTGTATCGAGTATGTATCTACAATGTAGATAGTCCTGCAATACATAGAAGTAAGTCTTGTTTGCTATATTTCTTGACCGAGTATCTAGCATGGTTCTCTCATTTGTCAGAACCCAACCCATATTATCGAGAATGCAAAACTCAAGGTCGCTAACACAGTAAATGTTATGATAAAAAATCTACCGGCTACCAACTTTCCATTTCAAGAAGCTTGCCTTAATAGTAACGTGTTGGCCGTGACAATGGAGTCGGATAAGAATGGTCAGCTGAAGCTTATCGAATATAGGAGCTGGTTGTTGTTATTTCCAGCAAATTTGTTCCAATTTGTGCTAGCGACAAGTGGTATTATCTTTCATGACCCTGAATTGTTAAGGTACTACTTAGATATATTCCATCAATATTTCTCTAAAACAACATAGATTAACTTGAGGATTTATTTGTTGGCCACACTAGACTGAAGATGATATTTGGAAAATTCATCCCATTTCTCTATTCACTCCTTTTCTAGCAACTTCTACTTTTCTTGTATTTCTGATTTCTCAATCAGGATAATACTCCTTCATTGAAGGTATTGGAAGATAAAAAATTCAAGGTTTTCCATTGATTTGATAAATTAAATCAGAGGAGTTTATTTATTAGTACCTGCTTATATTAATTATTCATACAAGTTGATTAGAATTAATATATTCAGACACAATAAAGTACCAAAAATGTTAATTCTTCTATCGATCTATTGTGTTTTATCTGCTGTGTCTTTTTTCAATAAACAGGCTATTTATTCAAAAATTGTTTAATAATAATACGGTATTGTTTAATTGTAAAATAATACGGTATATCGGGTTGAAAGAAAGTAGGTAGGCTGTGCTTAGCCAATCTTTTTTATCATTGTGCCCCAAATAACCAATGATCTATATAATAATAATAATAATAATAATAATAATAATAATAATAATAAAATAATAATAATAATAATAATAATAATAATTTTATTATATTATATTAGACTATATTATATTAAATTATATTATATTATATTGTCTATATAGCCCCATTTTACTTTATATTTATATTCATTTGTATGTGGTGGGTTAGAAACCTCATAATGCTCTAGGTCCACTCATCTTTCATCATCATCATCAAGAACCGAACTATTTATTCTAAATCCATAGCAACGTTCCAATGATTCTATCAATACACATTTTTTTTATTTGGTGTGTTGGAAACCACATAAAGCTATAGTGAGATCCATGTTATAATGACAGTGTTTGATTAGCAATAGTATTGCTATCCTTGTCTTTCATTCAACAAAGCGAATAGCTCTATCTCTTTCTCGCTTTGCTCTGTTGCCAGATGTCTTTCAACAATTTAGAATTAATAATAAATTAACAAAATATTCCATCTTAATTATGTAAATTCATTATGAAATTATTAAAAAATATTATTTATTGCTTAATAAAATATGGTAATTGATTATTTCA
The DNA here is from genome assembly GCF_014356525.2 of Nilaparvata lugens. Classification (NCBI taxonomy): domain Eukaryota; kingdom Metazoa; phylum Arthropoda; class Insecta; order Hemiptera; family Delphacidae; genus Nilaparvata; species Nilaparvata lugens. The sequence goes on along the minus strand of NC_052511.1, from coordinate 17,200,813 downwards.
AACGAGAATCAACAGTTAATATTATATCAATAAACCTGTATCAGCTACTTTCTACAGAAGGCATTGACAAGACAGAGGTTCGGCAACGTTTTACTCATATCTTTCTCCACTGCCATTGTAACGTGGACCACTATTTCGGTCCACTCATCTCTCATCATCATCCGTCTTATTACCTATGCACAAGCCTAGAGCTCATGTAGGCATCATCCTCAGCCTAAAAATTTAATCACTCATTTATATAGAATGCTCATTCACTTTTAGAAAAGGCACTCAAACTTAATTATAGTAAAATGTAAAATGTGGGCAACAACTTGAATGAATTAACTTTCCTTGAATAATCTCTTGTTTGTAAACTTTCCAACAACGCATATCCATAGAATAGGCAATTTCGACGATAAAAACAAACTTTTCTGTACCAAAGCGCCGATGGAGTTAGAAGACCGTGGCAAATTTAAATCGAAAAAGGCGAATAGAAAGTTGAGGCTAGAGACATCGACTAACAACTAGGCTATTATTATCTACTAGAAGATTTGAGCACAGACAGGTTAGACGTCTGAAAGTGGCGGTGGCAGAGTGGACTCCAATCAGGTAAAAAGCAGCGCAGAAGACGACGACGTCTGCTGTTTATCTAATTGATGTGAGGTCTCGGCTGCAAGGGCAAGGTCAAGTCATGCATAACCTCACCTGGAAATGGAAAGTCAACGTGCAGATGGTAGCCTACACATGCGCCTCAAAAGTATGTTTTGGTGTCAAAAAATTTGTCGAACACCAACAATGTGAGGATTGGAATATGTGGGTTGTTGTGAAATTTGTATTTTTATAACTGCGAGAAAGCTGTTTTTTTAGAATATGCTTATGGTATCAAGATATTTCAACGATTTCAATTTGTTCCTTGTAGGTAGCCTATAATAATTATTTGTATTTTTACAACTGCGAGAAAGCTGTTATTTTGAGAATATGCTTATGGTGTATTAGGATATTTCAAAGATTTCAATTTGTTCCTTGTAATAATTATTGAACAAAAGTCAAAACTAAAAATTTTGAAAGTCAGATTTCCATTCATGTATACTTGAATTCATTCTCGAGTCTGTGTTCTAAATATAAGCTTGTTGGAGATTATCAATTACTGTACTTGCTTACAATTCCATTGTGTCATTATGCATTGCAAAGTTCGCTCAGCTTGTGACACGCCAAATCACAGTTGAATAAAAACAATTATCAGTACTTTTACCAAAAGGTACTCAACTGTATACAGAATTATATCCTCAAGTATTCCTATACAGAATAGAATAGTTTATTATTCAACACAGAAAAATCTTTTACATGGTCAGTATTTATTTGCAATGCTCAATCAGTATTAAAAGAATGCAACTACAACCTATTTCAAAAGTTGAATATAATTCCAAGAATATAGTAGAGTATAGTGTTACTCATTCAATTTTAATGGAATGTATAACCACGGAGTAAATATAGAATGCATAAACTACAGAGTGAAGAACTAAGAAGGTGGTTCTATACTCTATAGAAGGAAGCACTTTAGAGTAAAGTAAAGAAATGATAATGTGTTTCCTTCTGTTGTGCATTATAATCCAAGATTGAAATATAATTAGAACCTGGACAATAATTTTATGATTGAAGAGACTTGAAATGTTGTTAAAAATCCACTTTATTTCGTTTCAGTAAATTTGATTTTTTAACAACATTTCAAGTCTCTCCAATTATGGAAAAGTTCCACAACATCAATATTCACTCTACAAACTTAATAATTCTATGATTATCTACTGAAAATATAAAAAAGTTGTTACGGTACATATTTTAATCGTATTTCTTTGATTGCAGACATGGGCAGATCAGCAATCGCTCTGTTCATTTTGGCTTTCTTCGCCATTTTCATTGCGTTCTGGACGGGAATCGCTGGCTGCTGGAGGAGATCACCTGGAAACATCACTGCCACCGCTATCCTAATGCTGCTCGCATGTCAGTATCAAACCATCACATTTTATTCTATTAAATGTAATATTTAGCATTGATGTTCTGAACAAAGCTCAGGCTAGAGCTACCAGAGGACTGTAATTTACTATTTAAATAATCAAATACAAACAAGGGGCAAAATTTAATCTTCAATTTGAGCCAGGTTATTTGTACAGTCAAACTCTGCATTAATGAACAATAAAAAAGAGCAAAAACTCACCAGATTTAATCCAATCTTGTCTACTTGCCCTTCAAAGCCTTTATTAGGTGTTTTGATCAGGTTCAGGGTGGGATGAAATCTGGGAATAAGACAGGTTCTGGCTTCTGGGCAGCCTTTTCACGTTCAACTTGCAGGCTCTGCACTGTGTTTCGAACAAAGCTCAAACTGGATTCTTTACAAATTCAAATCCGATTCAAATTAATTCAATTTAACACTATTTACGCTGTTATACTCATAATTCACACACACGACACTCAAACAATCATTTACAAGAAATTTCTGATCGAAATTACATGACAAAATACAAACTCGGTCTTGCAACAAGACAACGGGCTGACAAGACAAGAACGACTGAAAAAAAGACATCGACAAGGTCAAAACAGCTGGACGGTCTGCGCTGGCACAAACACAAGCCTGCTATTGGCAGAACTGCAGTCTGGGATTTTGGCGCTACAGTTCGAATTCACTGGCCAGACCATACCCCCGCCTCTGAAAAACTATTTTTCAGCCAAGTTACAAAAACTGACAAAACCACAGAAAGGAAAAAATCCAGACATGCCAAAAAGAACAAAAACACCAACACCAAAAAACAACACAAAGAAAAAAATGCAACAAGTACAACAACTATTGAATTGGGAGTGGATATAATTTTGTTACTGGTCTTTTATAAATACCAGTTTTTAGGCGAACACTCGCCAATCGAACCTTGCCGTCACTACCCGGAAACACTTGTTCAATGACACCCAGTGGCCACTGCAATGGAGGTGTGTTTGGTTGGTCTACTACCACAACCGTTCCCACACTGATAGAAGTGGGTGATTTCAACCATTTTTTACGACTTTGAAGTTCGTGCAGGTACTCTCTTCTCCATCGGTTCCAGAACGATTGAATAAGTTGACTGATCAATTCATACCTGGTGAGACGATTCACAGGGACACTGTCCACGTCCCGCATGGGAAACGATTTCAATGGTGTTAGAGTCAAAAAGTGCGCTGGGGTTAAAGCCAGCGGTTCACAAGGATCCTCACTCAGTACACACAGTGGGCGGGAATTCAGGACACCTTCAATCTGCACCAATACAGTGTTCAGTTCCTCATAGGTGAGAAGTTGATTGCCAATTACTCGGAACAGATGCAACTTTACAGATTTGACATTTGCCTCCCACAGACCTCCAAAATGCGGTGAACCAGGGGGAATGAATTTCCAATCAATTTTGTGTTCGGCGAGTTGACTAGTCAATTTGGTTTGAAACTCGGATGAGTTCAAAAGTTGAGATATTTTTCGCAACTGTTCCTTGGCACCTACAAAATTAGTACCACAATCGGAATACATCACACGACAGGGTCCATGACGTGACAAAAAACGACAAAACGCAGCTAAAAACATGGGCGTTGATAGATCCGATACCAACTCAATATGTACCGCCTTTGTTGCCATACACACAAACAGACAAATGTAGGCTTTCAAAACACAAGGATTACGACGTCTCGTCATAGTAATACGCAGAGGACCAGCGTAATCCACACCACAATTTTCAAATGGTTTGCATTTTGACACTCGACAAGCAGGCAGGTCACCCATTTTTGGAATAATTGCATTATTACTAGGTCGAACACGGAAACAACGATTACACTTAAAGACACAAATACGAATAATAGAGCAAGCAGACAGTATCCAGAATCTCTGTCTGATCAAGGACAACAATAACGAAGATCCAGCATGACAATTCTTCTTGTGATGATAATCAATTAACATTGATACGAAAGCGTCGGATTTTGGTAAGATCATCTGATGACAAGTCTCAAATTCAAGTCCAGCATGAGACAAACGACCGCCGACGCGAATCACACCTCTGTCAATGAATGGAGACAGGCGACGTAGGCGCTTAGAACAATCTTCTCCCTTCTCTAATTGCACAAATTCAGATGAAAAATCTATCATCTGTACCACTTTACATAGATACCTCTCAGCAACATCGAAATCTGATTCTTCTGATTGGGGTAAGATTCGTAAGAATTTGAGAACAAGAATTACAATTCTCAAAAGACGACCATAATCCGAACAACGACCAATCAATGAATATATTGCATTGCTGTTACAATCAGGAGATTTTGTGACTGTCAACACTGACGGTTTTTTCGCCTCCAGTGGATCCACGATCTCTTCCATTTGAGTTTGGACGGGCCAATCGCATTCGTCCTCTGCTATCCATGATGGACCTGAGAGCCACAACAGAAAGTTCACAAGCTCAACTGGTGATAAACCTCTAGACAAACAGTCCGCGGGATTTTCAAATCCGGCAACATGCATCCACTCCTGTATACAAGAATCCTGTATTTTTGCGACGCGATTACCAACAAAAGTTTGCCATTTCGCGGATGGAGCATTAATCCAACACAAGGTGAATGTAGAATCAGAGAGTGCGACAATACGAGACACATGACGACGTTCACTAATAATAGTGACTACTGAATTCATGAGTTCTGCCAACAAGAGTGCCGCACACAACTCCAAACGAGGTATTGAAACAACTTTAGATGGTGCTACCTTGGACTTTGAACACAATAATACAACTCTTGGCTCCTCGCTCTCCTTCTGCGACTTCACATAGATAACTGCACCATAACCAGACAATGATGCGTCACAAAAACCAATCAAACTGATGTGAGAATCCTGAAACAAACCAACGTGACGTGGAACAGCAAATTTCAACTATAGAGGCAACTCTTTTTGACAATTCTCCCAAAGAGTGCAGATAGACTCAGGCGGCTTCTAGTCCCAATCCACTCCTAATTTCCACAGTTTCTGGACAAGACACTCTAGAAATAATGTAAACGGTGACAAGAGACCAAGTGGATCATAGATACGAGCCATCACTGACAGAATAGAATGCTTAGTAGTGATGACCTCACCACTCTTGACTGAAAACTGAAACAGATCAGTACTAGGTTGCCAATTCAATCCCAAGATAGCCAAGGAGTTGTCTGCTTCGAAATCCTTGTACGAAAACGATTTCTCTTCCTCCGAGAATTTCTCCAACATTGATGGTGAATTTGAAGTCCACTTTGTGTGCGAGAAACCGCCTCCCTCAAACAGCTGCTTGGACTGACGATACAGCTCCGCGGCCTCTGACTCTGTGGCGACAGATGTGACTAAGTCGTCCATGAACATGTCTCTTGGTATTCTCGCCTTGGCTGCTGGAAAACGATTTCCATCCTCCTCTACAAGCTGGTGGACGGTGCGAAGCGCCAAATATGGAGAGCTTGAAACACCAAAAACAACACAATTGAGCTGATAAATTTCGATCGGATCCTCCGGCGAAAATCTCCACAATACATGCTGATAACGACGGCAGGAATCCTCCACTAATATCTGTCGATACATTTGTTTAATGTCGGCAGTTAGTGCGATTGGGAACAAACGAAAATTAACTAACAAAACAAAAATGTCAGTCTGCAATTTGGGACCAGCATGAAGAACCTGGTTCAATGACAAACCAGATGATGTTCTGGAACCAGCATCAAATACAATTCGGATGGGCGTGGTAGTGCTGCTTGCTTTCACGATGGCGTGATGCGGTATGTAGTAACCACCTCGGTCTGTCTGATCTGCTACAAACGACATGTGACCCTGACGTAGGTAATCGATCAATATTTCATGATATGAAATACGAGTATTGCTGTCAAGCTCAGTATTGCTGACATTTTTAGACAGTTCATAAATTCTTTGCAATCTGGCATACAATTGTTCCAGTTTAGCGAGATGCACCCTGATTTGTTTCTGTAATTTTTCCTCCATCTTGAACTCATACACAAAACAATTCAGCCCTGACAATACAAACAACAGACAATAAAACAAGAATGAGTTCAAAAACTAGATGAAAGGAAGAATCACGACTAGTAAGTTATCAAAGTTAAACTTTGATTATTAATTCACAAGATAAGTTACTGCTGAAGACAAAACTATATGATTAGATAATGTTCTTCCAACAACTCACAAACAAATGATAACTTGTTGAATTGAACAAACAAAATCATGCTGTGATTAACCTTCACTAACATGTATAACCAAATGGACAATACAAAATCCAACAAACAAACAAATTCCTGAGAAAAAGAGCACAATGCGCCTAGTTTCAGGAAATTACAATTTTAACTGAAATAAATTTAATTTCAGACAAATACAAATTGACAAGAAACCTTGCTCTAGAACAAGGCTACAACAAACTTAAGTTGAGCATAGATCAGACCATTCTCAACATGCCAACATTGGACAAATACGAAACTGCTTAAATCCAATGTGTGTGAATTAATCAACAAATTACAAATTTAAATTCATTCCGGCTTGGCAGGACCAAGAAATGTTCTGAACAAAGCTCAGGCTAGAGCTACCAGAGGACTGTAATTCACTATTTAAATAATCAAATATAAACAAGGGGCAAAATTTCAATTCAATTCAATTCATTTTATTTCATAAATTCTTTGCAATCTGGCAAAGCATTTATATCTTCAATTTGAGCCAGGTTATTTGTACAGTCAAACTCTGCATTAATGAACAATAAAAAAGAGCAAAAACTCACCAGATTTAATCCAATCTTGTCTACTTGCCCTTCGAAGCCTTTATTAGGTGTTTTGATCAGGTTCAGGGTGGGATGAAATCTGGGAATAAGACAGGTTCTGGCTTCTGGGCAGCCTTTTCACGTTCAACTTGCAGGCTCTGCACTGTGTTTCGAACAAAGCTCAAACTGGATTCTTTACAAATTCAAATCTGATTCAAATTAATTCAATTTAACACTATTTACGCTGTTATACTCATAATTCACACACACGACACTCAAACAATCATTTACAAGAAATTTCCAATTGAAATTACATGACAAAATACAAACTCGGTCTTGCAACAAGACAACGGGCTGACAAGACAAGAACGACTGAAAAAAAAGACATCGACAAGGTCAAAACAGCTGGACGGTCTGCACTGGCGCAAACACAAGCCTGCTATTGGCAGAACTGCAGTCTGGGATTTTGGCGCTACAGTTCGAATTCTCTGGCCAGACCAATTGAAAAACAGAGTTTTATCTTTGTCACATCCACATTTATCTATTTATAAACATACAAAGATGAAACTGTTTTTCGATTATGGAGAAATTTCACAATACCTATTCTTATTCAACAAATTATATCTGTTTTGAACTATTTTCAACGACACTACAGTCTAATTTTTGGATATTAGTTATTATAACTAGTACTCACTGTGGAGGGCTTTCGGATTTTTCAAATCCATTTTCAACACTCAACACTGATATTCAACATTTTCAACACTAATATTCAAAAATTAGACTGCAGTTTCGTCGAAAATAGTTCAAAACGGATTGTTAACTTGCAGTTCGTCATTGGTAGTGAAATAGATGTGTGAAATTATATCTATCCAAACGATGTACTCTATTCTCTTCTGGAATTTTCATCCCAATTTGAACTGTTAATCAATAATATAGGTACTCCATTCTTTTCATTCCATGTGAAGTACTCAATGGAGAGATTATTATTCTCTACTTCAATATTGATGTGGACCATAATTGACCGACTGTATCAAATGAAGAAGATTGTAGAAGATTGAAGATTGTATATAGCATCACTATATACGTATAATATAATAATTTACTATTATCAGAAGACAATGCGTCAATGAAGACAAACGGTTATGAAAATAGATTGACAAATTACTTTTAGTCGAACTTTACTTCAGTATTAAATTGGGCTATTGTTTGGTTAATTACTGGACAGGTGGACACAGTTGGAGGTTGGACGAGGGTAGAATGTTTCAAATTGTATGAAAAGTATAATAAATATAGAAATTCAAGTACCCTTTTTAAAATAATTGTTTATTCACTACATGTTATATAATGTCATTATCAAGTCAAGACTCAGATTTACTTCGATTTCTATTTTTATTTATATTCAAGAGTAGCCCTAACAGAAAAAAATTGATGGCGAATCAACCTTGTATAATAAGTATTATGTATCGAAATTGATGATGCAAAGGAATAAATTTGTTTTTTTTTAACCTGATGAATGAGAACCCGCGCATGGCTCTGGTTCATCCTCCAAATTTACGTGGTTTATAAATTTTTCAATTTTTTACATTATTTTTTCACATTATACTACATATTATTTCTTTAATTACTCATTCTTAACATTAAACTCACCTTTTATTATTATTATTCTACAACTTGAGACCATTACAATATCACAAATTGGTCAATGTGTTGGGGCCCGCGCCTGTTTCTTGTGGATCAGTCATCGTCATCCAGACAACAGGCTGCGTACCAATACCCTATGACATAGTGCTATCAAACACAATTACCATCAGATTATTGTAACTGTTGCTTTTGTAATATCTAGCTTTTGCTATCTATGCTATTCTATCTATGCTATCTACTTTGATATCTATGCTTTTGTAATATTATCAATTTACTATAATATTATCTATTTGAAAAAAGTCAATCCTTATTAACGTGAATGTTTACAAAAATCTGAATCATTCCTCGGAATCTTCCAAACGTATTGGCAAGCCGAAGAACTTGTCTTCATACACAGACCTCAGGTTCATGTGAAGATCATTCCTGAATTAAAGCACTGTCGGTTCACGACTCTTCCCTGATAAGTTATGAATCTCAATCATGTTTAAAATACTAGGATGAAGATTTTTTGAGGACCACTTTCTATTTGATTCTATTTTAATTTTTTTTGTGTTTTTTATTGTACAAAAATATTATCCTTATGTATGAGTTCTTGTAAGAGTTTGTAGAACTGACAGCAGATTGTAAATCATATTGTTTTGTTTTTATGAGGAATAAAGAACTTTTTGAATTGAATTGAATTTAACAATATCAATTACTGTACATTCATTTCAATTTTTAGTTCTATTCCTCGAGATGGACCAATCATTTTATTCTTGTTTTATTGGAACTCACCATTTTCATTGACATTGAAATATAATATGATTCGTGTCTTGCAGGTCTACTAAGCGCAGGAGCTATGGGACTTTGGCATGGAGTAGAATATTATGAAAAGGAACGTGTTGTTGGAGAAGAATTTTATCAGCAATGGGACAATGTAAGTATGATTCCTATGGTACAGTATCAACGAAATATCACTCTTATAAATACTCATTAAAACCATTTTGTCTATAATAATAATTCTACAACGTCTCTCTGACCTAACTCTATAACTTTCAATAGAAATTGCTACTTTCACATTATCACATCACGCCTTTCTGGGATTATTTATACTTTGTTTTTTGTAATCATTCATTGCATATAGAACAGAGAGATTATAGTTAGTCAGTCATTATAAAATATTGGATGTGAACCCTTACATCATCATCTGAATCCTATTCTAGGAACTTTGAAAACTTTACATTCGCATCCATTTTTATCAATATTTTTTTGTGCAAATTCATGCATTGGAAACCCAAGAAAGTTAAATCAATTTTACTGTCAATTACTGGCGATTAATTATTTTTTGTGACTACCGTCATTTTTGTGTTCATCTTTCAAATATTATTTTATGTTATATTTACTCTAATCATGCATTATTCTCAATTGTTTTATTGCAGCAAGGACTTATAAAATTTTAAGTTTTTCATCTCATTCCTGCTTCTTCAAATTGCATTATCATTCATTCTAGTTTCACATGAAATATCATAACTTTTATTGCCATATATTAAGAATTTCATCATAATTTTTCTATATAATCATCATTTTACTTCATTAACTTATCTATTACTCATCTCCATATACATAAAATCATCGCCGTTATACTTGCTACTAGGTACCTTCTTTCTTTCACTAGCTGTGCTCCCAATTTTCTACACAATCACAAATCAGAACATTGTTTCAATTCACTTCTACTATCATAAACATTTTCCCTTCTATTAATCTTCTATCAAATCATACCATCACTTCTCATCTCATTTCCTTCACTTCATGAGTTTTAATTGAACTCTTCATGCAAAACAAACCAGAACATTGTTTTAATTGATTGTTCGATAGCATCAACATCTCTTCTAAAATTAGTCTCCTCATACATCAAACCAATACCATATTAACTAATCTTACCTCCATTCTTTCATTGAATTGTGCACTCAATTCTCCACACAATCATAAAACAGAGCATTGTTTTACTTGACTGTTCAATATCATCAATATATTTCCTCCTATTCATCTCCACACAAATCAAATCATACTACCATTTTTCACTTCATGAGTTTTGCTCCATTGAATGAAAAAGACTAAGAAATTGTCAAAAACCACAGATTTATTGATACTTAGAAAGACCGGTTTCAGTTACTACACCATTGTCAATCTCTGATAAACCGATATCTGATAAGTTTATCAGAGATTGACAATGGTGTAATAACCGAAACCGGTCTTTCTAAGTATCAATAGATCTGTTGTTTTTGACAATTTCTTAGTCTTTTTCATTCAATATGAATAATTACCACAATATCAACTTATCAACTACACAAAAAGTTTTGCTCCAATTCTCAATACAATTATCGCAAATTAGAACAATGTATCAACTGACAGTACACTATCATCAACATTTTCCCTTCTATTCCTCTCACACCGGAAAAACGTATCTCCTCGATTCGATTCATCTCCTCAAGCCAATACCATCATACCACCTTCGAGTTTGAGTTATAGAGAGGACTTGAAAGTCCTAACTCCGTCAAATAAAGAATTATTTCATTTCATTTTCATCATATTTGCTGCTCTTCAATGTTTTAACTGAATGTGCACTATCATCGACATCTTTCTTTCAATTCATCTCCACACACATCAAATCATACTAGATGAACACACATCGATTTTTGGTCGTACGATACTTTGCCGTCCTTATAAATTCTATTAGATTGAACAGATGATTTCAAACATATGATGTTTGTCAAGTTCCGTTTAATCTGATAGAATTCATAAGGACGGCAAAATATCGTACGACCAAAAATCGATGTGTGTGTGCGGGGCTTTAGGCTAGCTAAACACACATCGATTCTTGGTCGTACGATTTTTTGCCGTCCTTATAAATTCAATTAGATTAAACAAACGATATAAATAGAAATGGAAATCCAAGTACCCTTTTCAAAATTGTTTAGTCTCAACATGTTTCGGCTATATAATGCCATTATCAAGAAAAGCCCTAAAGAAAAAGATAAACAGATGATGTTTGTCAAATTCCGTTTAATCTGAGGAATCTAGAATACATTATATTTCAGGTACATTGGTTTAATATGATAGAATTCATCAGGACGACAAAAAATCGACGTGTGTGTAAGGCTCAACTCACACTTACGCGACTCAGTTCGAGAAGAGACTCGACTCTAATCGAGAGCATTTGTTTCCAAATGGTGACACTCAACCAGTCTATTCTAGTCTCCGCGACGTTACCCATTTGAAAACACATGCTCTCGATCAGAGTCGAGTCTCTTCTCGAACTGAGTAGCGTAAGTGTGAGTTGAGCCTAACTGGCTTTGCTCATCTTACTTCAAGAGTTTTTCTCGAATTCTCAACACGATTATCACAAATCAGACCAATATTTTACCTGACTATGCACGTAGGTGTTACGCTCGGAGACCAGGTCCTATCATGACTGGTCGTACATAATGGCGTGGACGAGCATTGCGTTCGCGTTTGTCTCGTCAGTGCTCTTCTTCTGCGCCGCCTATTGCTTGCGTTCGGAGCGCTACGAGGAATCTACTAAAAATATTCAGTACATTATGCCAGGTATAAGACAAGTGCCACGCGTGCGCAGTGCAAGTGCACGTGCCTTGATCTGCTTGACACAGTTTTGTTGTAATAAACCAGATTACAATGGATGGCATGTCTTTTCACTTACATTATATACAACAAACACACTAAATTTATCTTATCTGCTTCTATTCCATTTCTTTTCTCCAGAACTGTTGACATTTTTATCACATTAAGCATGAATTCCTCCCATACCAGCTTGACAAACTATAGAAGGTGCTACAGAATCTTCCATTGACTGTCATTAAAGCTGAAATAGCTGATGATTGAGTTTATTTATTTTTTCAGTAATGTACAATTATTACACTTATGTGAGAAGGCACAACAGGCTGATTGCCGGTAGCACAAAAGCCGGTTAAATTTTAATCGTGATCAATTCCAGGAGAACCAATCAGAGAAGCCGTCTTTTCAAAAACGCCTTCTGTGATTGGTTCTCGTGAAATTAATCACGGTTAAAATTTAACCGCCTTTGTGCAACCGGGTTTACTGCCCAAAACTGACCCTTATCAAATTCTACTACAGTCCAAATTAAATTGTAGGTTAAGCTACTATCACTTATCAGAATAACAATTTACACTTCAAAAAACTACCAAATCTTCAATCAAAAATAGATATTATGAATAACTAAATCTCACAGAATTAGAGGCAGTTATCCAGTTAAACAGATAAAGAATTGTTCTTATATCCCTGATAATGCTTCTCCAAAATAATGTGATTTCTAGCTCAGGTCGTTTCTCTGTTATTCAAAGTAGTGTTATTCATATTTCGGTAAGAGATTGAGTATTTTTGTATCGATTTTTACATAAATTACAAGTTCAAACCTAGATTAATCTTTTTGTCTTCAGCCTTAGCTTTTTCATTCATAATAATAACTTATATTGGCATCATCGATGGCCTCGGTTGACTATCACATTACTTTCAGAATTCACTTTATTTTCATTTGAAACCTCTGCTATAGATGTTTTAGTTACAAGAAAAAAATGAAATTGCAGCAGCCTTGAGCTGAATTGGCACAAAACAGTGACTGAGAAAAAATAATTCCTATAAGTTCTTATGGTATTTTCCATATTCATTTGGCTGGGCTGAGTGGGAATAGTCCAATTAGAACTCATGCGAATTATATTTTTAATGTTCACTGTCACTGGTGTGTGCGAATTTAGATTATAGGGACCAAGTTTTTCTTATGACCAGTGAACTCTATAGATGTTCTAGTACATAGATTAGTCACTGCTCGTGACTCAACCATCACTATGACAGACAGTTATGAGCTGCAAAATCTGTTACCTGTAGTTAGGAACCCATCTAAAAATGTAGATCCACTTAGTACAACCATCGTATGTCCCCATTAATGTTATCATTTTCAATGAAATTAGTTGAAAAAATTAAAAAAAAAACAGATACAATATGGAAAAAAGTCCTTTACATACTTGGATTAATTTCCTTAAACTATCGTGTAGCATCCCACTATAGAGTCTATGTCGGGACGCATTTAGTCTAAAATTCGAAATATAATATTCTAAATACAAATGAATTTAGCCATTTGGCACAAGCCAAGGGCCCATTGTGGGAAACAAGAAAAAATATGAGTAAGATTGGAAAAAAATGTGAGTGATTAGAAGGCTCCCAGCTTCTTCTCGTGACACAACCATCTATAACAGACAGTTATAAGCTCCCTAAATCACTTTCCCCAGTGTTTAGGAACCCATCTAAGAGCGAGACCATATTGGTCGTTTTTTCAGACATCAACCCAATCGGAGAGCTTCCTGCCCTGCCGACTCTGAAAACGCTTGAAAAAATGCCTTATATGGTCTCGCCTTAAAACTATAGACCCGCTCACCTCCCCCTTCGTTCCTCCCATTACCCACGCACAAGCCAAGGGCTCATGTGGGAAACATCCTTACAAAAAATATGATAAAGATTTAAAAAAAATGTAAGTGATTAGAAAGTCTCCATTGCGATCTGTTTTGTCACAGTTTGAAACAGTAGACTAGTTGATTTACATGAGCTACTAACACTAGTCATAAGTATTGAAGCCAGCATTAACCACTATTGTACCCTCTAATCAGCCTAGTAACAAAATGGCGCTTGTTGAATTGTTTATCTCTCTTCCTCTGACTGTCAACCTCTCCTCTTTCGGACTGTGCCCAGGTGCTAAGAGACGGCTCGTACACTTACTACGATTGGTCGTTCTTTCTGGCTTGGACCGGTGTGGGTGTGTCGCTAGTGTCGGCCATCTTGTTTTCGGGAGCTGCCATTTGTCTGCGTGGTGAGAGAGAGCGCGAGGAGGCCATCAACATGCAGTATTTGATGCCCGGTAAGGCATACATAGCACCCTCTCACTCTATCTACCCCTCACCACTTTTTGTATTTGCACTTAATGATAGGGTATTTGGAGAGGGTACTGGCATAGTGAAAATATACCATAAGAAGATAGGAACATGGTATAGGGAATTTAATAGTGGTAGGTTTGTGATTTTGTATTCAAAATTTTCAAATAAGTGCAATCTTTCTCAAGTTTTTTATTAATAATTGTGATACATTCTTTTATTCATTTGAAATATTATGTCAACCTTCACAATTCAAAATCTTCAAATTATTATACCTGGACCAAAAAATCAAGTGACGAAGCAGTGTGTGATATCATAACCTCAACCTTTGGACAACATTAACTTTTTATCAAATTTTTTTGAGAGAAATAGTACAGGCTCAGCCTAGTTTTTCCTTCAATGTCATAATTATATTATGATTGTGGTATTTTGTACAATAAATAATTCATGCTCCAAATTTCACTGTTAACTCAAGCTGATAATTCAAGTAGTTTTTTCGTGAAGCTATTTGACGCTTGTAGTCTCTCATACTGTGCCGTTGTTACACTTTCACCCGGCCAAAACAGTAATAATAGACAGTAATCGGCTTGAGTTAACTAAACATCGGCTTGAAATTTGGAACATAAACGACATGGAATATCTTCTTATGCTATTTTTTCTCTATGGTACTGGTTTGCCAGATAATCTACTATTTTTGGGTGTAAATTGTCAGACTTTTATTGTTCAAGCTCTCAGCACTTTATGTTGTTCAAGTTAGTACATAGGGTATTTGGAGAGGGTACTGGTTTGTCAGAGAAACTGCTGTTTTGGGTGCAAATTAAGCTGTAAACATTGATAGATCAGGATTCATATATTGTATTTATGAGAGTTGAAACATAACTTATGAAACCTTGAGGTGCGTACAGAATTATGCGCCACGAACACGCGCATTTCACTTTTTATCAGCTGATCCTATTCTTATTGTATCTGTATATGTACAGAAACAGTAACATATTGATATAATGAATATAGCATCAGCTGATGAAAAGTGAAATGCGCGTATCCGTGGCGCATAAGTCTGTACGCATCTTTATGTATGAAAGTTCGGAAGAGAGACAGTTTTAGGCTGAGCCTCGTGAGCTTTCTCATGATAATTACATACAATTTTTCTTGGACCAGGTTTCTAACACATTTATCAAATCTAATGAACGATTAAATCTTAGATTTAATGGCCCATTAGATTTGATAAGCGAACTAGAAACTGGGCCTATGAATAGACAAATAAATTAACATTCCTCGGTCTAGAATCTTGAAAATTGTTTCATAAAAAGATAAAAAGGTGGTGTAAACACACTGACGAGCTTAATATGACCTCTTTCTTGGAAATCAATAAGTTCTGTGATTTAGAAAAATTCGTTCTCAAACTAGACGATGTCTATTGCACTTCTATGTCATGGGTTAGTTTGAGATGAGTAATATTTCTACCTGTTTAGTCGGTAATGGTATTTCCCTCAATAACAAGACATCAAAATTCATTGTGAAGTTTTAATGTCGTTAGTAGTTCAATCTAAGCTAAAAACCAACCTTAAAACTCCACCACAAACAGTCACTACTTAGTGATATGCTATGCAAAAAGTATACGAAATTGCACATCTGAATAACCGTTGTCTATCTAATACGTCCTTCTCTTGTTAAGCATGTAATTAACAATGCATTTGTACGAATTATAGCTGGTAACACAAAAATTACGATGAATTCTGTTTTCAATTCCTTGGCTTTTACTCCTTTGTATTTGTGTTCAGCATTCTATAATTATAAGTTTCTGTGTTAATCAATTTTCCCTCTTTTAGAATTGATTAAGAGAGCTTGGAATCGGCAATAATATTCATAATCCATATTGGAATGTACCTCTAAAGGTGATTGTCATTGCCCATTATCTAAGAAGATCCATTCATCTTACTACGATGAATGCTAAAGATGATCCATTCATAGAAAATACTTATTTTCATAAGGGAAAATAGTTTTTAGTGGATTGAGTATTCTTAAAAATCAAACTTTCCGTTAATATTCTGGAATTACACCCCATTGATGAGAATTTACTCTTCTTGAAATTAAATGGTGCGCGTTTTCTTTTAAATAACTTTATGTTTCTTGATATAGTTAAGTTGTCCACTGAGACTTACATTTGTATCTGAGAATTGAATCTGCATTTTTATTTTTCCTTTATAATTTTCTACTAGATGAGTATGATGGAACAATAACTTAATTAAATTGATTTGAGAATATTTTTGCATTCGATTATGCTGAAAAATGTATTTTCATCTGCCTGTCAGGAATAAACGTTTCTCCATTATTCGAAAATCACTTAAAATTATCATAGTTTCGTGACTGCTATTTGTATTATAAAATGAAAATTATCTTAATTTCTACGTATACCGACATATTACAAAAAAATATATTACCAACTTCTCAAGGGATAATTTCTACCAAAGGCCTATTTACTCGTTTGCTTGCATAGGCCTCATTGCATGATATATTCAATGATGAAGTTTTATTGTCACTTTTAAAATTATTGGTTATTCTCTTCCAGCTCTTTTTGCACTCTAAAAATTAAGCATGACTTTTCTAATTTTATCAGATTTCATTGTATTAAATTTGTTGAATAGTAAAACAATATAAAAATCTTGAGGTACCCTTTATTTTTAAAAACTTTCAAATAGTTCAACAACTAGTTTCGACCTTAATTGTCGAAAATGACCTAAGTTAGGGTCGAAACTAGTTGTTGAACTATTTGAAAGCTTTTAAAAATAGAGGGTACTTCAAGATTTTTATATTG
The DNA here is from genome assembly GCF_014356525.2 of Nilaparvata lugens. Classification (NCBI taxonomy): domain Eukaryota; kingdom Metazoa; phylum Arthropoda; class Insecta; order Hemiptera; family Delphacidae; genus Nilaparvata; species Nilaparvata lugens. The sequence goes on along the minus strand of NC_052511.1, from coordinate 17,183,672 downwards.
TTTTATTAATTTGTTAAAAAGTAGCCCATGTGAGTGAAGTATTTTTTGTTGTTGTAATAGTGTATATTGTAGTTTGTCAAATCATTAATATTGAACGAATTATTATTGAAATTCACACTACAAATAATTCAATGCAGTAGGCCTAGATATTATGGATTATCAATATTTCATGGCGTCTTACAAATTCTAAATAATCAAACAAACGAATTATTTTATCAATGCTTCAGGCTTTATTTACCTGTATTTTCAATGAATTTTGGATCATGAACTCCAGGATCAAATCAAATTTGTATACCATACAAATACTGGACTTGCTACCATTCCATTTCTCACAATTTTACTTGAAACAAAACAAAACAAAAAGAATGTAGTTACAGAAGAGATACAGAATTGAAAAGTGATACTCGGAAAAATAAATTTTCAGTGAGATTAACGTCAGCGGAAATGATAGCTCGGCAGAGTTGCCAAGTTTCTTTTCCCACAGCCATCTGTAGAAGATAGCTATGATTAAAGTCATCCCGGTATGATTATAATGGTATATTATAGTATAATAATTATATTATGATTTAAGGATGAATTTTCCATAATAATTGAGTTTCCTGGTAGTATGTTATATTCATTCATAAACTAAAAACTATTTGGCAACGATGCTGAGTTGAAAAAAGAATACAGCTCTGTGCTATGTCTAATTACAGACAAGGATAGCAAATAGGTGCTGACTTTATATCCTGAATCTTACAATACAGTAGTAGGCTACTTTTTTCAAGATGTCATTCTATTCTGATAATTTATAGTTATAAAAATTATATTCTTTTCTCTCTAATATCATTATACATTTTGTGTGATTTTCAGTCTATCCGCAAAAACAGCAGTATGCCTATCCAGGATACCCAGCTCCAGCTGCCGCCTATCCGGGACCCTACTATCACGGCTCGCAGTACGGCCCTTACAACTATTGATCAGAAAAGTTCAATGAACTTTGCGAACAAACATTGCCGAAGCAAACCAGTTGCCAAAACTTGAAAACAATGAATTCCTAACTCGGAGATACAACGAAGTTTTCAGGGACTAATTCAATTGTGAATTATTGTTCACACATTTCTAATCTGTTCATCTATGGTTTCAATGTATTTTGATACTCAAACAGTATCTAAATCTCTATGTAGGCTAATCTATGTTTCTATGAAGTTAATCTGAATGTTTCAAATTTAATTTATTCTTCATTCATTTATTTCTGATTTAGGAGCTTGAAATTTTAATTCCAACGTGTAGCCTTCAATCTACTGAAATTAACATCATCAATTTTATTAGGAAACAGTACTAAGATCAATTTATCGTTAGTTTAATCTATAATTTGAATTTTATCTATTTTTAATGAAGTTATCAACACTATTTGAATTTCTATGTAAGTTAACTTACTTCTGAATTTTATATGGATGTTTCAAATTTCCTCTTTATTCAGCTCGGAATTCTGGTTTAGAATCTTGACATTTTGTATTAGAAATTGTTATAAAAGTACTTAATTGTGTCATGTTACATGACTCACATACACATTTTGTGTACTTGAAATTTTAATTTTTTACCGTTCTTCTTGAAAAAAATCACCTTCACGAATCGAAGGAGGTGAAATGAGTTCCTCAAGTAAATGCTCTCATGAAATGGAATAAATTTCTTATTTTGCTTAACTTTCCTGATGAGTAGGCAATTAATGAAACATTATCATCTGCTATTAAAAGTTGATTTGATAGTTTGTTGATTACTCATAAAATTGTCTCATTGTAGGTTCAACATTTTTTTTATCAAAGTTGTATCATTGTTTCTCTTGCTTCTTGTATTTGCTCGTGTTTGTTCATGATTAACTCTACAGTCTCTAAGTGTGACCTTGACTAGCTGGACTAGTTTAAAGTGAATTATAATAATTACTCAGAAAATTACTCTACCGAGAACATCACTAATTAATTATCAGTTATTCTGTGCATAAGTGTCTGGATGTATTCAGAATCGATGAGGGCCCAAATCAGAAAGAATCAAGTACTTGATGTTCTTAAAGGATTAAATTCAATACCTAATTGTCATTCTATGTTTGTAATAATCACATTCCAGTAATGTACAGACTCTAATTTTAGTTGCTCAGATACTTTTATAAGATATGATTATTTTTATATGCTTGAATTAATGACACTCAGTTTATCACAAAGTGTCTTGTACAGTCTTGGAAGTATTATTAAGCTGCTATATTCTATATATTTAAGATGATAAAATATCATACAGTCTTCCAAAAATTGTATTTATTGTCTATTCACTGGATTCAACAAGAATGAACAGTGTTGTCTTGTTGAAATATATTTTCTATGTGAATCTATAACAAAATGACAAATTAGTATGAATTTAAACAAATTTAGACTCTATGAAATGCATTATGAATGTGAGTGTGATTTTTTTATTCATATTCTTACGTCGTTTTAAGGTGATATTGAAATGTACAGTATCTTCTTCCATTTAGATTTAAACAGCTTTGCATGAATGTGAGAGAGTGAATGTTGAATTGTTTGTAAGCATTGAATGAGTTCCAAATAATTTAGTTATGTATTTATAGAAATCTATAGAATAAATGAAGAGAGAATAATGATTGTTAGTTTTGAATTAGACTTATCGATTCGTCAATCTCCCCTCGAAACTAACTGCAGATGTGTTTTATCAAATATTATTTTTATACGACTTTCTGATTATATAAATTTGAGTTGAAACATACAAATGTGAATAATACATTTTCTGTCTGGATTCAAAAACCTATTGAACCTTCCATTATTGAAAGAAACTACATAGTATTTTGCATTCATTCATGGTGCTTTTATATCTAGACAATCTACTACTACTGATACAAATTCATAATATGTTTTAAAATGTTGTCCATCGATCTATTGTGAAGTATATTTGATGCCTTGAATGTATAATACAATAAGAATAATGATGATTTGTGAAATAAATTTTATATAATTGAAAATTGATGTATTATTAATTTATTCATCCTGTCATATTATATCATAAGTATTCCTCTATAACATTTCATAATAAAAAACTGATCCTTCTCATCAACTTTGGAAATTCTCAGACTGTGAGGATTGGATTTAAAATATTATAACCAGTGATCAAATGGATTTCTTACTTGAGATAAATAAGACAAGCCGTACTTAAGTCTTGCTAGAAACTGTGGAGGAATGTCAACTTTTTCTCCAGATTGACAAAATTCATAGTAAATTAAAATAATAATGAACTTTGAATTGAGAATTCTGGAATTCTCATCCTATTCACACATAGGCCTACATTGTACTATACTACAATAATTGTATCATACTTTATTGTATTATAATAGAAGCCCTGTACAACAACAGAATATTGAATTGATGTAAAGTTATGGTTATTTTACTACGAAGATCAGTAAAATACAATATAGCTTTGAATTTGAAAATTCGAACAGGCTACTGTATTGCGAATAAAGTGTCAACTTTCATTAAAATGAAATTTAAGTTTAAGGTTGAATCTCTTCGATACTGTATTCAGAGGCGTATCATAATCATGATTTTATTACAACGATTCTGATTCCAACGTATTCAAATTTCCTATCTCAAGAGAGAAGGTTAGCCTACTTGAGCGTGTAATTAATTAGATATACAGTAGTAGTAAAGTTCATCACATAGTATTTTTGCTGAAAAAAATCGAAAGATATGGACTAGAGCCTGGTCCGCTGAGAATACTTGGCTCCTATCCGTCAAGCAGGAAACAGATGGTCATTTGGGATGGCAGGGTTTCATCTTCCATAGCTGTGAAGGACGGTGTGTCTCAGGATATTGAGGGTTCCATTTTGGGCCCTTTCCTTTTCATATCTATCAATGACCTCCATTTTGAGTTGTCTGGCAAAGTTATCATGTATGCTGATGACACCACTTTGTTTACCAGTGATCCCAATGAGGCTGATGTTGCTAGACCGTAGGTTAATGATTTGCTGGATGTGTCTGCTAGGTGGTTTGTGGGAAATAGGTTGACATTGAATAGGTAACAACGAGAAACTTGACCGGTACAGTAAGTTGAGCTTATTTTATGTACGTTACCGCACCGATATCAGAAATAAGATAAAAAAGTTATAATTTTTTTTCCAATGCAACTATCTCAAATGCTTAAAAACAACTACCTCCATAAAACAAATGATAATTTTATTGGAAAAATTGTAGAAATTACAAGAAAAAATATACAGTAATATTCAGGGCCGCCCAAAGGCCAAGGCGACCGGGGCGGTCACCCCGGGCGCCGTGGCTAGGGGGGCGCCGCGATCGTATAATATTACCGCCCCGACATTATCGGTTCAAGTACCTTTATTTCACCTTCACGTTAAAAGTCTTATAGAAAGTCTATAAGAACCAGTTTCTTATCAATTCATTTCTATGTATAATTATTTGTGTAGTGTGAATTGTGACATGAACAATAAAAACTTGACGTTCACTGACTAAACTTTGGTAAATACAGTCACTCTGCATAGCATAGGCGTATATTTTTCCAGTCATTGAGTGAGCCTGTGCGCGCCCACTGCTCCTGCAACCTGCAAGTCGTCATTGTCTCAAGCGGGGTGATAAACTTATACTCTTTTCTAACCTTGTAATTTTTCAATTTGAAATAAATTAAATATCTCAAATTGAAAAAAAAATCAATTTAGGAATATCAACGGAAATTTAAAATTAAATAGATTTAGCCTGCAGAATACAAGGTTGGAAAAGAGTATATGGTTTAAATATGGAGCTGTTCAAGCATGGAGGACTCTTCTTCAAACTTCGCTTCCTCCATTTCATAAATATGTGCTGCAGACAATATTGAGGATCCCAGAAGTGGCTACAGTCAAATCTCTTTTCAAGAAGGGATATGAATAGTCCAGTCACTATATACCTTGGTGCTTGCAATTTATATTGTAGTTCTGATTTTTTAAAATATTATTTGGATACATGAGAAAAGTCCAGAACCAATTTCTTTATGCGAAATTTCCTTGTGCTAGATACAGAGTGGCCCAAAAACCTAGTATTATCAGTTCATTTTCCAGTTTTCAGCTATTTCTGCCAAATCCAGGAATCGGACGGAAAACATTGCTCTATCTTTTGTTTTAGATTATACAATTCTGAATAAAATGAGATCATTCGGAACTCTCTATCTCCAATAAGTACTGAGTTATGATTTTTCAAAAATAAGTAAAATTAAAATAAAGAATCTGATGAATTTTATTTTTTGATCAACAATATCTTCCGATTGTTATCATTTATAATTCAAAGTCCTTCTGAGCGTATTTTTGTACTCTACAATCGAAGACCAGGTAGAGCGCGCTATCTCATATAGATTTCTAGGTACACCTGACAACAATGCTCCTTGTGTTGTGAAAAACAACTAATTTTCAGCTTTAACAATCATCACCTACTACTAGAAATTGGCCATTTTTGTGTACGGTATTACAATTTGGGCTTAAGTACACTCAACAATAAATTTTTCACTTTTCGTCCGAATTTGACTCATGCTGCTTGATTTTGGACCGCCTTGACGAGCCGAGAAGAATGAAGTACGATGAGATCCGAGCATTGTATCAAAAGTTATAAGTGTTTGAAATTTTGATCCTTGAGGTCTCCTTATGCGCGCCTCTCCACTAGGAAATACTAAAATGAAGTGCATCTAACGGATGATTCTCATAGAACATAATCTCATGAGCTTATGTCATTGTGCGAAATATCAATGTGAGTACAATTTAGTTGGTGATGATGGTTGAAGCTAAAAATTAGGTGTTTTCACAATACAAGGAGCATTGTTGTCAGGTTTACTTGGAAACCTATATATATGAGATAGAGCACTCTACCTGATCTTAGATTGTAGAACACAAACATAACAAAAATACGCCCAGAGGAAGTTTGAATTATACATGGTAACAATCGGAAGATATTGTTGATTAATAAATAAAATTCATCAAAATCGATTTTTTCTTTCAATTTTACTAATTTTTGAAAAATCATAACTCAGTACTTATTGGAGAAAGAGAGTGTCGAATGATCTCATTTTATTCAGAATTTTATAATCTAAAACAAAGGCGAATTTTTCTGTCCGATTCCTGGATTTAGCAGAAATAGCAGAAAACTGGAAAATGACTGAAAATACTAGGTTTTTGGGCCACTCTGTATCTAGCACAAGGAAATTTTGCATGAAGAAATTGGTCCTGGACTTTTCTCATGTATCCAATTGAATAATTATATAAAGAGATCAGAACTACAATATAAATTGCAAGCACACCTTCTTTTTATGTCTATATTAACTGGATTAAGAAGTTCCTGTGTCAACTGTAGAGGAATCAGCTTGCTAATCACTGCTTACAAAATCTATAGCATGATTTTCAAGGAAAGGATGCAGCCCATAATGGAAGTTCTCCTCCTGAAAGAGCAATGTAGCATTTCTTTCAAAGCGCAATACTTGGGGGCGCATATTGAAATCTCGCCCCGGGCGCCTATTACCCTCGGGGCGGCCCTGGTAATATTGATCTAGCTCACGGTATTTAGATGAAAACGGTAGGGGTCATGAAATGTATGCGCAGTGGCCAGCCAGCTAGATTGCGTCATTGCCACCAACTGAGGTTTTCAACACCTATTGGCAATTTATGAAACTTATTTGTTAAAAACAGATGATTGGATATAAAATGACGTCAGCTCCACCGGAAATTTAGCACAAACATGCGCGTGACACCTACCGTCTTTTTCCATATACCGTGATCTAGCTTATGTGCTCATTATACTCCACGGTATATTGAAGAAGAATTCTTCTTCTAACTACCGTGTTATAGTCTATTAGGCCTATAGCCACAAAAGGGTACGGTATGTCGTAATTCAGTACCGTAGGCCTACCTATCTTCCCATAATGTTCATTTTTTCCAATTTATTATTCAAATTTGTTATTAAGTATGATTCCAACATCAGTATTTATATGCATTTTTTAATAAAATAATACTAATACATCAATTCAGTTTTTACGTGGAAAAGTAATTTGAATTTGGCGGGGACTTTCAATACAGTACAAGGCTGACATGATTATAAAGTAAAAACGATAGCATTATTGAAAAATTATAGATAAATTATGGTGAGAAAATATCAAGAAATAATTCACACTTTATAAAGAAAATGAATTCCATTTTGTTGATAATTTTTAAATGACATTGAATTATTTTTGTGATATCGATGACAACCATGTCATTGTTGATATGGAAACGGAAATTGCCCGGCGTTCGTTCTTCGTTCAATTGTTTTGTCGTCTTCTCTGTATTTTCGTGCTGTTTGCCTGGTGCTTAGGTTATCCATTGTTTTGATATTGTGAAATTTAGTTTAAAGTTGAAATAATCTTGCAAATTTCGCTGTGCATTTAGAATTTAGCTTGAAGATGTCAATCGGAGTTCCTATAAAAGTGTTACATGAAGCCGAAGGGCATATTATCACTTGTGAAACTAACACTGGTGAAATTTACAGAGGGAAACTAATAGAGGCGGAAGATAATATGAATTGTGAACTTTCAGGAACAAAAGTTACATACCGCGATGGCAGGACAGCTCTTTTAGAGCATGTATATTTGAGAGGTTCAAAAATAAGGTTCTTTATATTGCCAGACATGCTAAAAAATGCTCCTATGTTCAAAAAACAAGCCAAGGGACAAGCAACTGGAAGCAGGGGCAAGTCGGCAATCATTAGAGCACAAGGTAATTTCATTTCTGAAAATTTAAATTTTATTAATGTCATAATTATTTATATTAAAATATAATTAGGTTTAGGTTATAATATACCGTTAAACCGAGGTGACTTTGTTTCAATTTTGGAAAGTTGAGATTTTAAACCGCTTAAGTAATCAATAGGCCTAATTACTTGAGTTGCAAAAAATCTCTTGCAATATTTTTTATTCTATTCTGCAATATTTTAAGAGTATTTTTCATTAAAAAAGTTATTATTTTTCTCCACTTTAACAAAGAAATATTTTTTTTGAAATTCAGAGATAATGACAACAACTTAGGGGTTGGGGTGACTTCGTCTCACTTCGAAAAATACCGGTATATGGAAAAAAGTTAATTTTCAAGAGTTAGACAAAGTGAAACCATCTGTTAACCTTTAAAATAATTAATGGCATTAATAACAAATGAAATCTATTTTAAAAATTTACAAATTATTTTTAAAAAAAAATTTAGTTTCTGCTAGATCTATTTTATCGTCGAAGCATGTTGGCTCCAGCTGCAGAATCAGCTAAAAATATTAACTTTGTATTAATCTCAAGAAAGGTGATTAGCCTATTTTGTTTTATCAGGTAGAATACATGATATTATTATTTATTAGATTTTGAATTGTATTTGCATCATATCCTGCATAATATCACAATTTTTATACTGGGACAGAGTCTTCTCAAGTTTGAGATAGCTGTGTTGAGCCCTGACAAGGGCTGTTTTGGCCCATTCGACCGGGAGACATTTGTGTCCGGTCAGCTTTTCTGAGGCTTACACCGTGGGGCACCTCAGTTACTTTTTGCAGTGACAAAATTAATAATTTCCCTGTGCTACATCGCCAATATCCAACCAATACCAATACCCCCCGGGACGCAGAATGTTATTTTTATTAGGAGCCGCTTGGTTGGTGTAAGAAAGAGGGTACGAAGGATGTTGGTCATGAGGCACCAGGAAGGGCTGATAGGGGTGTAGAGGGAGAAAAAGCAGGTGTGTGGAAAAGGGGGAAAAAGGTATGATAATAGGTGGCGGGGGGGAAATGAGGAGGTTTCAAATCATCAACCTGGCTCTGGCAGATGTTATGCCGGTCCGCTATGGCGGTTATGTTCCGTTTTTGTTCACTTGACTTTAGCCTTTTCAAGTCAAGCTATCCAGCCGCACCGCGAGGAATTGGAACACTTAATTGAGGATCCAAATGGAGAGGTGCCAGAGACACTGCTTGGCCGCCGGCAGTGGTGCTGTTTGAACAGGTTCCGGACTACTGGAAGATGCGCCCAGTCTCTTGCCTTATGGGGCTTTACATCTGACCCATACTGTGAATGTGGCGAGATACAGACAATCGAGCACTTGATTTCAAACTGCCCTCTGTTCCCATGTGAGGGAGGATTGCAGGAGGTGCATGCGGCAAGTGATATGGGGCTTAAATGGATCGAAGGAGTATTACAGAGAATTGACATTTGAGGCAGATGCCATTCCATAATATATGCAGTAATACTGCATATAGCATACTGTCCTTCAATGTACATCTTTAATGTAATTTTTGTTTTGTGTTTTTTTAAATTATGACAAGTCACTTCTGACGCTTCCACATGCTGGCCCATAAAGCATAAGCTTATATACAGAGTGTCCCACCAAGGTTGTAACAGCCGTTAACCATAGATTCTACTGGACATTTCTAACAAAAACTGTTCAGTAAACTTTTTTCCTATCGACCTTATTTTTCGATATTTTCAGAATATGCAGCCTACTTCTGGTCATTAAATACTCAATAGCTCGAAAACTAATGGTCGAATTTCAATTTCAAGGGTATTTTTGGAAAGAGAAAAACATTTCAAACAAGATTAATGTAATTTTATTCGTTGTAAGATATTTTGTAGTTTTTATTAGGACTTAAACTTGAAAAAATGCTATTCTTCAAATTCAAAGTGAAATTTCAAACCGTTTTTTCTCGGTCTTTCTCCGGGTGATTATAGTGGTTTCAATATCTCAAAAACCTCTCCATTTCATAAGCTTTCGAATGAGTATAAATTCGAAAAGGTAAGTTCCATGATAAAGTGTTCAAAACTGCTAATATATCTGGAATGAACACCTTCAAAATGAGGAAATTCACAAACAGCAAGCATAAAGTGGTGATCCTAGGGTGAAATCACCTGATTTCTCTCTGACAATATTCACAAGTTTTAATCAATATTTTAACAATATGAATTAAAAATATTCTTAAATAATAAATTGTAAGTAAATAATAATATTAAGTGAAATCATTGAGAAAAAATACACGTAATTCTTGCATTATCGAATCTGATGAAATCTACATCCAGTTCTAGTACTGATAGCTCTTATAGAAGGCAGTGGCAATTATCGATTGTAGATCCTCGATAATGATCAGGGCTACCTACGGCTACAATGTTGAACATCGATTTTGGTTACCTAACAGAGATAGGAGATAAACCTATTTTAATACTTTTCCGCGAGGTGGGACAAAGTCACCCGGGGTGGACAAATTCACCCCGGTCGACGGTAGTTTTTTTTGGCTACTTTTAATATAAATCTGATTACCCTTTTTAATTATTTCATCACAATAAAAAATCATTTAAAATGACACTCAGTTTTATATTTTTATTTATAATAGACCTAGGCCTATACAGTTATAGTTCATACAGTGGAAAAAGATAGGAGAATAGCGATGCCAAATCTCTGCTTGCCACTGCCTTCTATAAGACCTTTCAGTACTAAAACTGGATGTAGATTTCGTCAGATTCGATAATGCAAGAATTACATGTATTTTTTATCAATGATTTCACTTAATATTATTATATACTTTATTATAATATAATAATATTATATATAATAATTATTATTACTAATATTATTAATATAATTTATTATTTAAGAATATTTTTAATTCACTGGTCATAAATATGTAATAATATAAATAGGTTGCCATTCACTCTTCAATGAGTGAAAAAATTATTTTTGAGTTTAATTTCTACCTAATGTCCTCTATTGGAAACGATGCAATCATTCAATCAATCAATAGTTTACAATAACACTTTGCAGCATTGACTGCTATTTTGTCAAATTTATACAAAATTATTTGTCTTTGAGCAAGGCTGGCCACTAACGACAGGACATGCATGACATTAAACATTTGTGTACTCACATGTTTCCATACATTGTTTTGTCATAACAGAAAAAGGCTTCAAACAACATTTAGTCATGCATGTTTATCATGCACATATGTGATGAAAAACCTCTGCATTCTAGGCTTTATTGATCAGTAATGAATTCATAACAGATTCAAAATTAGAATAAATAGTTCAACATCTGACAACAGAAACATAAGAAGAAAAACACTAGTCATATGATGATTCAATATCATCACATTCTTCCCGTCTTTAGGAATTCAATGAATAGTCTTTCAAATAAGAAGGCATTTTGCGCTCTCTATAAGATCTTCGCAGGGTGCCATCAGGAGGCTCTTCTTCATCACTGAGGGGGAATCCTGTATTTGTTTCATCTTGATTTTCATGATAATTTTCTTGATTGTTCTCAGGCTCTGCGTGATCACTAAGGCTTGATCCTGCATTTGTATCATCTTGATTTTTATCGTTATCTTCTTGAATGCTCTCTTCTCCTCGAGGGGCAAGGTTTTTCAATGATACAGTTGTCTCTCTTCCATCACTAAGCCGTACCTTGGCATATTGTGGGTTGATTTGAAGAATATCCACCTCCTCGACCAATGGATCGAATTTACTTCTTCGTATAGGTACTTTCATTAGGACTTTGTTTGAAGGGGCAAGCCAGGTTGGAAGTGCTATACCATTAGATGATTGTCTATAGTGTCGGAACATCCTATCATGTGGCGTCTCATTAGTAGCCGTGCACAATAGGGATCGAATAGAATGTAGAGAATCTGGGAGCACAGATTCCCAATCAGATACATCCAAATTTCTATGCTTCAATGTAAGAGACACTGTGCGCCAAATTGTACCATTTTCTCGTTCGATTTGGCCATTTCCTGGTGCGTTATAAGGTGATGACATGGAAGTGGCTACTCCTCGATTATGAAGGAATTCCTGCAGCTCTCTGGATTTGAAAGAGGTTCCATTGTCAGTATGTACATAAGAAGGTAAACCAAATGTGGTAAACAAGTTCACAAGGCACTGAATTACAGTTGATGAATTCATATTCGGACAAGGGTATGCAAATGGAAACCTAGAGTACTCATCAATTATTGTCAACAAATATTTGTTTTTAGTTTTTGATGGAAGAGGACCCTTGAAGTCCATGCTTAATCTTTCAAATGGATGTGTCGCCTTTATGAGAGTAGATTTCAATTTCTTGAAAAATTGAGGTTTTATGGCATTACATGTTTGACATGAAGAAGTCATTTTTCTGACATCCTCAACTGAATAGGGTAAATTATGAGTTCTTACCCAATGAATCATTCTGGTTACTCCAGGGTGACACAAGTCATAGTGTAGGGAGTGTAATTTATCGGTTTGAGTTGCATTACACACTCTGGAAAGTGCATCTGCTACTTGGTTGTCCTTTCCTGGTCTGTAAATTATTTCGTAATTGTAGCATGACATCTCCAATCGCCATCGTTGTATTTTTTCATTTTTTATTTTATTTTGATGAGTCATATCAAACATGAATGATACAGAGCGCTGGTCAGTGATAATTTTGAAGAATCTTCCAAGTAAGAAATGTCTCCACTTTTTAAGAGCACACACAATAGCAAAAGCCTCTTTTTCAATGGATGAATGTTTACGCTCACTATCATTCAGCTTCTGAGAAAAGAATGCTACTGGACGTCCACACTGTGATAGGACAGCTGAAATTGAAAAATCAGATGCATCTGTTTCAACCACAAAAGGTTCAAAGTCGTCAATTGTACTAACTACTGCCTTAGAAATCTCAGTTTTGAGTTGATTGAAGTCAGCTATAGCTTCAGAAGTCAAAGGAAAGGTCTTTGCTGTAAGAAGCCGTTTAGCTTTATCTGAATAGTTGGATATCCATTTGGAATAGTGTGCAAACATTCCAATTGTTCGCTCAAGAGCCTTTCTATTATCTGGGGGTGGAAGATTGAGCAATGGTTTCAGACGTTCAGGGTCAGGAGAAATTGTCCCATTTTCAATTTTATAGCCAAGCAAGCTTATTGAAGTAAGTGAATATTTGCTTTTTTCTGTATTGATTGTAAAATTATATTTTTGTACTGCATCTAAAAATTTTTTGAGATTCAAATCATGTTCCTTCTGATTCTTACCACATATTGTCACATCATCCAGGTATGCATATGTTTTTTCAAGTTTTTCATTATTAATAACATTATCAATGACTCGCTGAAAAGTGGGTACACCATCTGTCAGACCAAAAGCAAGCCTTCGAAATTGATACAAACGGCCACATGCCTCAAATGCAGTGAAAGGTCGATCTGTTTCTCGTAGAGGTACCTGGTGGTAAGCGCTTTTCAAGTCAATAGTGGTGAATACAGAGTTTTTTGAGACCTTAGAAACAATATCTTCAAGACTAGAAAAATTAGTAAAAAAAAACACATTTTCATCATGCATATTCATCATCAGCGAGAGGCTTCTAACATAAAATAAACAACCAATAACAATATAAAACACTGGAAAATTACAAATTGTAATGGAAAAATAATTCAATCTCAAATAGAGCAACTCAAAGCGTTTCGCTGTGATGACAAAATAATGACTGTATGACTATTGTGTATTATGCATGTTCTACCGTTAGTGGCCAAACTTAATTTTTCCTTCACTACTCTATTCGAGGTTAATTATTTTTAACATTGTTATCAGTAATTTTTTAGTAGTTTATTTATTGTTATAGGTTGTTCATTGTATGTTAGAAACTGCTGTCAAACAGCCGTTTTTTGTTCGAAACCTCTCATTGATGTCCTGTCATTAGTGGCCAGCCTAACACTTTTTTTTTAAATTTCAGCTCGTGGCCGAGGTCGAGGTGGGACTTCCAGCTACAAAACTGGGTCTTTCGGCGGCAGAGGTGGATGGCAGGGGCGGGGAGGGGGAGACGGACCTGGTTCTTCACGCCAATGAGAGTTCAACCTTCCTCTTCCAACTCAATTCAAAGGTTCATCATATACCTTTCCAGTATAGTCTCTCATGTACCATTGGATCTCTTGGGTCTCTCCTGTGTCTTTTGCTTTCATTTAGATCCTAATTTATCAAGGTGTGTAAAGACTTATGTGCCACAAACCCGCACATTTCGCTTTTCATCAACTGATGCTATGCTTAATTATATTTGCATCTGTTCAGTTACAGTAAGATGCTTTATAATAATAATAATAATAATTTTATTAATGGAGACAAGAGGATGAACCCATTTTGCCTCCTTCACACAATACAATATTTTCAACACATTATAGAATGTAAAATACAAGAAGATAAAAAAATGGAGAAATATACAAACAATATGAAATACTACAATAATAATCATTGAAGTAATCGTTTACAATAATCTGACTCCCATATTTATTTATTTATTTATTAGAACAGTCACAAACACGATATTTGGAAAGAGAAACAGGCAATTGCCCAAAACTTCAATTCCTTGATTTTGGCACATAAATAGTCCAAAGTGAGGTTAAGTTTAAAATTTCTGATTTCACCAAAGATTAACACTTAGAGAATACGTATTCGAGATATGACTGATGAATTTTGAATTTCGAAGGGTTGATAAGAGCCGGAAATAACACTAAACAATCTGAAAGTTTTAATAATAATGAAAATAAACTTGAAAATTTTGAGCAGAAAATTAAAACTACTATCATTGCAACTATCAACTGATTTTTTACGTTATAATAATTGATTATAAAACAAAATAGAATCAAATAATAATAAAAGAGAAAAATAAAAAGAGAAAAAAAGAAAGAATTAAGAGAGAAAGAATGTCTGTGTAAAACTAAGAATGAAAGGAAATGATTAATTAAATAAATAATAATACGGCTAGCAATGGTATTGACATAAATATATATTAGCCTAATTTTTGATAGCAAATAGGATGAATCAATTTTATTTTTAGTAAATTATAAAAAAAATAAGTGATTTGACATCGCGTCTTGATTTCAAAAAAGTAATATCGTACTCATTTCTAAGTGAATTGGAAGGATGACCAAAGGGACAAAAGATATTATGCTTTCGGTAATAAATGCATCTCAAAAATTTGTTCTGTAAACGTTCCAATAGGTAAATCTGTTCATTATAATATGGATTCCAAATTTCGCATGCATATTCTAACAGGCTTCTCACAATTGACTTATATAGAAGTATGAAAGGCTAGCTACATCACTGAAGGGCGAACAAGTCCTCAAGATGAATCCCATCTGCTGATTTGCTCTATTAACTGTGTACTCAACATGTGAGTTGGAAGAGAGGTCAGAGCTAAATACCACCCCCAGGTCCTTGAACAATTCCACCCTTTCCAATGGGATACCACTAATAGAATATACAGGGTGGGTGAAAAGTCTGAGAACGGCTTAATATCTCATATACAAAGGTAATTTGATGGTGGGTGTGATTGGGGATCCTACTCAAATTGAAAAAACTACTTTATAATGACTTTAAAAATCTGGTCCGCCATCATGGATCCGCCATATTGAATGCAACTTTATTTTTTTAAATAGGAAGGTGGTCATGCAATACATGATTTCGATAGGGAATTTCAAGAAAAAAATGAATGGCGGAAACCGCATATCGATATCTCAAACCGTTTCGAATATATTCACATTATTAATCAATACTATTCTAAGCAGAAAAGAGAGAAAAAAGTCTGAGAACGGCTTAGTATCTCATAAAAAAGTGATTCCAAGGTGGGTGTGATCGGGGATGTTACTCGAATTGAAAATACTACTTTACTATTTCTTTAAAAATCTGGTCCGCCATCTTGGATCTGCCATATTGAATGTAACTTCATTTTTTCAAATAGGAAGGTGGTCGTGTGATACATGATTTCGATACGGTACTCTATGTAAAGCATAGGAGTGAACACTGAAACAGTACGGTCAAGTCTCGATTTCTGTGCGCCACCATTTTAATTAAATGCATTAAAATAATGCAACACTCTGAAGATTGAAGCTATCGTCGCCGCTCCAACATGTTTCACTCTTACTGATGTGAGATGAATAAATAAAGTGTTTTCTTAACTATCTCTACCTTAACTATACAGGGTGGGTGAAAAGTCCGAGAACGGCTTAATATCTCATACACAAAGATAATTTGATGGTGGGTGTGATTGGGGATCCTACTCAAATTGAAAAAACTACTTTATAATGATTTTAAAAATCTGGTCCGCCATCTTGGATCCGCCATATTGAATGCAACTTCATTTTTTTAAATAGGAAGGTGGTCGTGTGATACATTATTTCGATACGGAATTTCAAGAAAAAAATGAATGGCGAAAACCGCACATCGATATCTCAAACCGTTTGGAAGATATTCACATTATTAATCAATACCACTCATGAATTTAATTTCTGATTTGCATGGTACTTATTGAATATCTTCTGAACGGTTTGGGATATCGATGTGCGTTTTTCGCCATTCATTTTTCCTTGAAATTCTGTATAGAAATCATGTATCGCATGACCACCTTCCTATTTAAAAAAATATAATTGCATTCAAAATGGCGTATCCAAGATGGTGGACCACATTTTTAAAGTCATTATAAAGAGGTTTTTTCAACTTGAGTAGGATTCTCAATCACACCCACTGTCAAATTATCTTTGTGTTTGAGATATTAAGCCGTTCTCGGACTTTTCACCCACTCTGTATTATTATGAAGAGCGGTTTGCCGGGTGAAACTCATGAATTTGCATTTACATTTGCTTTACTATGCTTATTATAAATGTATTTGTACAGAAACATGCTGTGCTATCTGTATTTTCACAGATATAATAAGCCTAGCACGAGCTGTTGAAAAGACAAATGTGCTTGTTTGTGGCGCATAAGTCTGTATGTACCTTAAGGAATGATGTTATGTAAAGATGGGGCTTAGTTTGTGCATATCCACGTTCGGCTGCGTATGCAATTAGTCAAAATAGCAACTTTCCAAACAATAAATCCTACCTATTTGCATCATATTCACTCAGTTGATATCGTATGTCGTTCCATTTAATATTACAATAATCCTTATACTGATACGATAGAAATTGAATGAGTAACGTACGATACAAATAGGTATGATTTATTGTTTTGGATATTTGCTATTTTGACTAATCGCATACGCAGCTGAACGCCGCGAATATGCACAAAAGAAAACCCACCTGGATGGTTCCATTACTTGTGAAATCGAGACAGATAGGCTACTGTAATTTTATTCGATATTATTTGAAAAATTTGATTTTGTGAGTCCAACCTTCTCAATACAGTCTCTCATGTGTGTTTCAGGTTCATATAACGAAATGATATTGGATAAGTTAGTGTGAATGGATTTCATAATAGACACTGTGAACCTTCATTTATTTTCTATTATATGTGACCAATTTGATTTTATTAGTGTTTAAGTGTTGAGTATATTCGTGTTACTTTTCTATCATCTTCAACCGTGATGATTATCGATGAATAAATATTTTTACTAGAACAAATGATTCAATTTCATGCAGCCTTAAAAATGTATAAAAACATTTTTATAATATCTCATTTGGAGCTCTAGTTAAATACTTGAATAAATGAGAACATTTTAAAATTTTTCTATTTGTACAAAAAGTTTCCGTTATGTATATTTTATAGCTTTAACCGTTTGATTAAAACTTGATTATTCTACTCGATGTGGGTGTGTGTTATCCTAGCTGTATTTGATGTAGGATGTTTGCATTGATTGAAGATTTATGATTAACCATTTCTAATCAAGAGAGCTTCAATCAGTGCAGTGGTCTGTATTGATTACAACTATAGTAATGTCCACGTTATAATGGTAGTGGAGAAAGATAGAAGAACAACGTTGCCGTATCTCTGCCTTGTCAATGCCTTCTATAGACGGTAGCTGATACAGGTTTATTGATGTAATATTAACTGTTCATTCTCGTTTTATAATAATCAATTATATTTTATTAAACAAGGAATTATATTTTTCAATAAATTCATAATGATTTTTTATAATTAAGATAAAATATTTTGTTAATTAATTATTAATTTTACATTGTTGAAAGACGATCTGGCAACAGAGCAAAGAGAGTAAGGATAGCGCTATCCGCTTTGTTGAATGATAGACAAGGATAGCAATACAATTGCTAATCAAACACTGTCATTATAACGTGGACCTCACTATATGACAATGTACCCTATTCTGACTGATGGTGATGCCTTTGTCAGTTTTAGATTTGTGCGTAATAAGATGAGAAATGAAACTACATATTTATAGGTGGGTTATGAACCTCTGATGAATGGATTTTAATCTCACAACTGATCAAGCGGTCACCCATCTGATGGGAGTAAGGCCAAGCCACATGAGACGTTTTCCAGATGAGTCAGCTGGGCAGGAAGCTCTCCGATTATCAGCTGATTCCTGAACGCCAACTTAATCAGCCAATTGGAGAGATTGGTCTGCCCTGGCGACTTGTTTGAAAAACGCCTCATGTGGCTTGGCACTAATTTTGTAGTTTCCATCCATGACAGGTGATAGCCAAAAAATATTTCCTTAGATGATAAAATAAAGCATTTACTGAGATGGCTGTAGATAGTTTTTTTAATGGTTTTGCAACTCAACTATTAATTTCAATTTAAGAAATTTTTGTATGGTGCTGTCTGAAAATTTGTCCACGAGGTTACCTATCTCATCCTATTCTAGGGTACGAACAGAACAGTCAGGCCGTTGTGTAGCTTTTGATAGCGATCGACCTTCATGTAACACAAACACTAAGTAAAGCGGCCCATAGACGAACATCTTGGTTGGCAACCTAGTTGCCATCTTGCTGTGTTGGAGTAGATGTTGTACGTCTGTGGGCAGGTTGGCGGTTGTAGCAACCGGTTGGTCCAACGGTTGGTGTGAGATCAAATAGTTTTGATTTTCTGTGGGCGGAGCTTAATGTTGGCAACCAAGTTGGAGCATCTGTGGTGAAGTTGACAACACAGCTCACAACCTCAGTGCTCAGTAATTAAATGGAGTCGTAGTTTCGTGTTCGTTGTAGTTGTTTGTTTCGTATTGTCAAAGTCTGGTTGCTTTTTATGTGAATATTCCATGTTTAATAATCTATTTTATAGTTTTTAGTGTGAAATAGACATATTTTTACTGAAATTTGTTGCTTTGAAATTCGTATTTTCATAGTGCGTGATGTCTATTCTAAATCAGCCTATCTGGACAGAGTTTTTTGAAACTTTAAAAGAACTGCCAGAACTATGGAAAGTAAAATCAGAAGTGTTCAGACAGAAATAAGAAAATAAATGCTTGGCTGAAGCTGTTAGAAATTTATCAGCAAATAGAACCAAACTCAAACGTTAATAGTTTAAAGAAACGTGTTGCGAATATAAAAACATGCTATTGATGTAATTGCACATCTCATTATAGTGTCCTGCTTTTCAATAAATGGTCGCACTTTATTCAACAAATCATCATAGGTCGCATTATCCATTCTCAAGAAGTTTTTCAAATCTTCAGGGCAGAGGTGCGAAGTTCAATTAATAAATTTGAATGTGAAAACTTACGACGTTGTAAGTACCATTCCTTTGACCACAATTTTCTTCTCTTCCTTTTAGGAACAACCAATTCCTCAACATCGTCACATAGCTTATCTAATACAATAAAAGACAAGAGATCGCTCATTTTCTGCGTAGCCTACAATACTTGCGCTGTGTACATTACACTGACATGTTGATCGGGAAATGAAGTTGGCAAAGCCAGGTTGACCGTCTGTGGGAGACAATGGCCAACCAAGTTGGCAACCGAGTTGTTCGTCTATGGGCCGCTTAAAGCAGAGGAGTGAACAGTACGTTCAAGCACAGAGGAAAGAAACACTACGTGCTTATGCTTATTCCGTGGTTCAAGTCTCAATTTCTGTGCGCCACCATTTAATTACATGCATTAGAAAATGCAATACTTTCAAGCTTGAAGTTATCGTTACCTCTCCACTATGTTGCACCCTTACTGATGTGAGATGAATGAATAAAGTATTTTCTTAACTATCTCAACCGTCATTCATTATATTGATTTATGGTGAATTTTATATCAATGACGAAATCTATCCGGCAAGCGCTGGATATCCTGTTTATGAATAAAACTTTCTGAATTACTGAGCTTTAGTTGATAAGGGTATGATAATATGTGCAAGTGCAAGCATTGGTCATGCATGGTGAGAAACAAAATCTGGAAAAAGCGATACAAACTCAAGCTGAACGCGTGCACTTGTTAGTTGCGTACAATGTGAGCAGCTATAGACAAGTCACAACATGCTTTGATGGCTCTCCAAAGCAGCTCTCTCTGCTTTGATGGCTCAACATGTTTTTGGCTCATGCATGATCTGACGTGCCCTTGATCTGACGATACGCTTCCAATGTGACCACACCTCAACTCTTGCCGAGTGCCTCCAAATGATGACGTGCGCGAGAGTGATGTCACCACTCACCTTCACTAATCAAATCAAATCATTTATTGTCACACAACATTTAAATGTTACAACGTCATAATTAACAAGAAAACATCAGTTTAAAAATCGTTTATAAATAAAGAAATCTTCAACGTTATAAAACATTCATTAACCAGTACTTTTTTTACATATTTACAGAAACTATTAAAGCTCATTCTTTTGATAATTTCAGGCAAAGCGTTATTAAGTTTTTTGACAAGTATTGCCAGTTTTTTGAGAGCTTGTAAACTGACAATACTCGACACTTATATTATTCCTATTTCTTGTGTTATGTTGGTGTATACTAAAGTTAACATCATATTCATTTTTGGTTTTCTCCACTGAAATCAAGCATGACAATACATACAAAGATGGCAGTGTTAATAGTCTGAGTTCAAGAAATAATGATTGCATGGAGTACGAGGAGCCTTGTGGCAAATTATTCTCACTGCTTTCTTTTGACATTTAAACAAGATGTCAGTAGTTGAGCCATTTCCCCACAGCTGGATTCCATATAGCAAAAGGCTATGAATATGGGCAAAATAAACAACCAATTATAACAGACATATCTACAATATTACATAATCTACGTAAAAGGAAGATGTCTTTGTTGATTTTTTATATATTATACTGTATATACGTTATATGGCATTTCCAAGTCAGGTTGGTATCAATTCTCACGCCAAGAAACTTAATTGAGTTTATGTCATTAATGTTTCTGTCAAAGCTAAAAGTATATCCTCTGTTTTCGTGGAATTAATGTTCAATTTGTTTGCTGCACACCAATATTAAATTTTAGGGGTATTATTCAATATTAAAGAATACAAATAAATATTATTCTTATCAGCTACTTTTAAACCCAAGTCATCTGCAAACAAATACGAAGCACTATCGTCATTACAAGAATCAATAATATTAGGCAAATCATTAATATAAACAATGAATAACAGTGGACCAAGAATGGAAGCTTGTGGCACACCGTATTTGACTATTCCACATCTAGAATACTCGCCATTTTTTGAAAACAGGCTACTGTACTCTATTTGTAAGATAGGAATAAATAAGGTATGATCAGTATGATCAACAGTTTCAAACGCTTTGGTCATATCAAAACTTCTAAATTTTACATCTTTATGGTTTTCCACATCGTTGATTGGTACTTCTTTTACAAGCCACAAGTCCCATATCTGTAAAAATTTCAGGAGCTTCGCCCCATCTATGCAAAGTTTGATTTTATATTCCCAATTATCAGGCTTCAGATAAAATTTAAACAAAAAATTCCAAGTGGAAAAGATCAAGCATAAAAATCTCTACAATTAATGTTCAGTAACATTTTCACCTAAAATCGAAAATGAGCTCGAAGATCTAGAAGATTGAGATTATTCAATTTGCAAACTGTTGGCAAGTGTTGATTCTATTAAATCATTCACTATGAAGAGATAGCAGACTTCATGTGTCTGCAGCGTTATTGTACTGTAACCAGCTGGCTTAGATCTTTGAATACTAGACTTGAGATGCAGGTGAACACTAGCGTCAGTTGATCAATTTTCATAATGGCAAGGAAAGTTGTGTGAGTGCGCCACACCAGATTTTTATAATTGTATTATTATAATTTAACTTGGAGCTTTTTTATAGCAGAGCGATAATATTTTCTTAGGTATTCTTGTTTTATCTCTTCACTAGGAGAATTTCTAAGTAAATAATACAGATTTTCACATTTACTCGCATAATTCAGAACTGTCCCAATTGGCTCAGCTTGCCTTCGCTTCAATTATTTGGAGACAAGACACAGAGAAGAAATTCCTTCTACTTTGTGGACAAGACAAGCAAAGGCTAGTGGACCCCTACCAATGATCTCGATGGGGTACTTCTGATTACAATGCAGTGTGGATGGCCATTCAACAAGCAATGTAACAATAGTTATTTGTGCAACTAGTGCGCAAAGTGACAGTTTGCTGCACCTAAAGGCGAGGGCGGAATGGTTTCTTGAGTGCAGCAGAGGAACTTTGTGCACATACGGTATTTCACATTAAATTTTTCCTATAGTTACCATTGAATATGAAAATTGAGTAATTATGGGTAAAATTGCCTGAAATGCATAAAAATGTTTTTCTGTGTAATTTTATTAATAAATAAAATTGAATAATGTAGTAGTAAATGAATGAAGGTGGTGTCACTCATGTGGTGGCTGTCCTCGAACTCTGTGTCCTTAATATTATTATAACGTGCACCACAACAATATATCAGCCCAGTCAGTGCAGTTACCAACTTAATTTTGATTTTGCTGCACTGGTGCTACATATAGCCTACTAACTATTTTGCGTTGCCATGTTGCAAATCTGGAGTGCAGAAAAAATTTTTCCCGCACTAGAGCGGAAAAGTGATTCTTTGCGTTCTGTAATCAGTGCAGGAATGGCCACTTTTCAAGGTAACTAGGAAAAAATAATATCTACATCATTTATAGTGAGGTCCACGTTATAATGGCAGTCTTTGATTAGCAATTGTATAGCTATCCTTGTCTATCATTCAAGAAAGCGGATAGCGCTATCTCTTCCTCTCTTTGCTTTGTTGCCAGATTGTTTTTCAACAATGTACAAATATAATTAATTAACAAAATAATCAATTTTGATTATGAAATCATTGAAAAATATGATTTCTTGCTTGATAGAATATAATTGATTATTCTAAACGAAAATAAACATATAATAATATTACATCAATAAACCAGTATCAGTTACCCCCCATAGAAGACATTAACAAGACAGAGGATCGGCAACGTTGTTCGCCTATCTTTCGCTCTTACCATTACAACGTATACCTCATTATGGAATACACTCCTCAAACAACTAATTTTCATCTACTTTTTATTTGAGCAATTTAAAATTTTGTTCTGTCATGACAAAACACGTTGAGAAATAGTTTCATTGCTTGTTGGTTAATGAAATAAATTCATAAGGCATTGATGTTTCCTGGTACATGGACAGGATTCTTGGAAATCAAGAAGGCCATTGTTTTACTTGCTGTTGCTTTGCGTCTTGCTAGTGTTTCAGGTTAGCTTTTACTTTTTAACTTTTATTCTTTTTAAGTGATATCTGTTATCTTACATCAAATTGTACTATCTGTTTGGATTGTATTTTTTAAACCTGATTACAAAAGGTAATTTCCAACATTTTTTTAGAGATTTTTGTAAAATAACAATTAGTGTAGCATTAACTTAAGCCTGTATTGTTTTGTATGCAACTGATGCTCATTTCCTTTCTTGTAAAATTTACTTGAGCGTACCTAGTTTTAATTAATTTTCATATACCGTAGGCATAAGGCATAATTCATTCAATTAGTTACTTGGACATTCCCACTAATTTTACAAAATGTCTCAAACAGCGTCACTATTTTCTCACAAAAAAATCCGAGAAATTAGGTATGCTGCCAATTTTAACACTGATAGCCTAAAAACGTTTTCAATATTAAAAATAATAGTTGAAGATCTCAATAAATTAGATCAACGTGATTTTAAAATGAAAATTGAGAAAAGTCGAGTCTTTAATTGAGATTTTAATTGTTTTTTTAAACTTTTGATTCTCCAATATTAGCGAACTTTGAGTTTCAAGTGTTCATTATTGTACTTTTATTAATGACGAAATTCATCCAGCATGAAGCTGGTTTACGATTAGTGGAATTGAATAGTCTTCAGAAAAACTTACACAATCCTAAACCTTTAAAAACTAAACTGAGAGCTAAAATCAGCGCTTTGAGCTTAGATTGAAATTTTTATTAATAGTAAGTTCTAGGATTATGCTTCTTGAAAAAATATCCTTTATAGAGCCTAAATGATTAATAATATAGGAAAGTAGAACCCCATAGAGGGGAGAATATAGGACCCAATTTTTACTGGGTCCCACGTTTTATTACCGAAATGATAATGGCAAAAATTTGCAGATTTTTCTTCAAATTTTCAATTTTACTATTAATTTGTGGCGGCACCATGAGTATTAATTCTAATATAGGCCTAATTATAAAATATCTGAAAAATATAATAAACCAAGTTAAAAATGTGTAACTATGATTGTAATAATGACAAAATACTAGAAAAATCGCCTAGAATAATCGTCTAAAAATATCGCAAATTCATTAATTCGTTATTTTTAAAGAATATATTCATTTTGGATAATACGTATATCACTATGAATAATTTCATTATGGATAAATATCACACCAAAAAACAGTAACTCATAAAAAACGTTTATTGTTATGTAGAATATGGGCAAACTACTCTTTTAAACTTCAAAGCGATAGAAAAAATATACATTATTGCTTACCGATATTTTGAATTATGTTAGCCTCTAGATCTATTGAAGACAATTGAATCCTTCAGAATTAAGGCTGAAGGCAAAGGCTAAAAATAACTCGTGATATATAACACGTTCACTCGTGATATTTTTCAAAGTTTTTCGATTTGTATAACATCAAGCTATCAAAATGAAAAAGTTTTCTCAGAACATTTTTTTCCGATCATTACTTTTTGAGATATGAGCGCCTGAAATTTGAATTTTCTGGGAGAGAACATTTCAAATTTGGTAAGATATAAATACATGAGATTTGGAGGATGGATTCTTCATGGTATTGTTGATCTAGTAAAACAAAAATTTTCTGAAAATATCAAATTTTGAAAAAGTTATTCAATTTACCAAAAATAACTCAACTAAAAGTCATTTTTGGTTATTTTTAGTAAATTGAATAACTATCTTAAAAATTGATATTCTCAGAATTTTTTGTTTTTCTAGATCAACAATACCATGAAGAATCTATCCTCTAAATCTCATGGATTTATCTCTTACCGAATTTGAAATGTTCTGTCCCAAATATTTAAACTTTAGGCGCACATATATCAAAAAGTAGTAATGATCAGAAAAAAAATGTTCTCCTGAGAAATCTTTTTCATTTTGATAGCTTGATGATATACAAATCAAAAAACTTTGAAAAATATCACGAGTAGAAAGTTTATTTTTAGCCTTTGCACAGCCTTAAGAAATATATTCAAACTCAATTTCCGTCTAAGCGCACTCAAACCTCAGAAAACAGGATTATGAGAAGACAAAACAGCAATCTTTCCAAAAATGTTTTTTCATCTATTTTTTCTCCTTCAAATCCTGATTTGTGAGGCTTTAGGCTAAAAAGTTGAATCACTCTTCAAAATAATAATAGCAAATACTATGCAATGATGACTCACCTTACATTCACTATTCCATGAATTATAGGGAATCAATAATCAACCCAAAAATCATAATATCATAAAATTTCTTATTCCTTTTGAATTGAATGTTGAAGAATGTAATATCCATGTGGGCATTATTTTTAGACCAATTGCAGAGTTATTGATTAATCTCCCTATTTTTTCTTTCATAGGAGGTCTTCATAAAACACCAAAACATGGCATCCGATCAAGAACAGTACTTCCTGAAATGGCACGATTTCCCAGCAACCGTGGTGAGCTCTTTCAAGCATCTGAGGGATGAGAAGAGCTTCACAGATGTGACATTAGCTTGTGAGGGCCAGATGTGCACCGCGCACCGCATGGTCCTGTCAGCTTGCAGCCCCTACTTCAAGTCCCTCCTGGAGGAGAACATATCCAAACATCCGATAATCATTCTGAAAGATGTGCCCTTCAGTCATCTGCAAGCGATTCTCGAGTTCATGTATGCAGGAGAGGTGAACGTCTCACAGGAGCAGCTCCCCGCCTTATTGAGTACAGCTGATCGCTTACAAATCAAAGGGTTATCCGAGCCTCAACTATCTTAAAGGATAAACGTATGTTGTGCGACTTTTGAAAACTTTGTATAGTATTGTACGAACGTGTGAGTGTGTGTATCCAAGGACTTGTGATGACAATAAAACACGAATCTGATTGGGAAGCGATGAGAAACCTACCATTCAGAGAACTATTGATTGTATTCTATGCAAGGACTCAAACAAATGCACTATTTTGAATTTTATTTTCTTCAAATGATCTTTTATTTTTATCGTATATTTTTATCAATGATAACTATTGATTACTGTATATTTTGTTTTCTTACTTTCAATTTTTCTATCATTTACCAAGTACTTCTCGAATAAACAAAACTATATTATCTCTGATTATTTTGATTCCACAGTACATGTCTGTTTCATATTTTTAAAGCTTTGAATTGTGTGATTAAGGATGTGGAGTGGCAAAGGTAGCTTCAACATGAGAGTTTTAAAAATAGTGCTTAATGGTGCATATTAAAATGGTTGTGCACATACTGGAGAGGTATGTCTTGAGCCTTTTAAACGCTGTATGCATTATTCTCAACTCTGACAAGCTTGACGCTACCTTTGCCACTTCACAATGCTTCCATCTATCGCCCAGTCGCAAGCCAAGCTGGTAAGGTTGACAACATTGGTCTTGCCATCCACACTGCAATGTGACAATTTGTGGACGCTTGCCTGGTATTTGCTCGAAAAAGATCGGAGCGATGTAGGGATGTCAATCCCAAGATCCCGGTCTATACCGTACCTAACAATCCCGGGATTTTTCAGCGTCAATCCCGGGATTTTCAGGATTAGAAATCCTGAATTTGTTAATCGTATTTTTCCAAAAACAATTCAATATAGAATTCATTTAGTATGAGTTTTGCATAACTAATTTATTGTTTTGAGTGTTTGACATTTATTTTGACTAATTTCTACAGGTATAACCTACAGTGTTGCATATACATATACTATACTCTGTACTGGCTAAATAGAATTCGCATTATCGGATCGCATCATTCGCAGAATGATTGTTGATCGGTTGTTTATGCTTCTACGTTGGTTTCTGTTTACACATCACCACAGATACCAGTCTAGACGTCGCAATATTTTCAATAGTGCTGATGTCATTTCCTTGAAATGCACTCAGAACTTTGCAAAGACTTCAAAAATCATAAATAAACAAGCACCATTTATTCACTCTCTGTCTATTTATTCCTCTTCTCTTTCTCCAAGGCCTCTTTCACACGATAGGAGACGTGCAACTTGAACACTGAACAGTGTTCACGTTTTTTTGTCGAAGTACAT